>NC_056751.1:275254782-275332681 GCF_019279795.1 Protopterus annectens
CTGATTTCTATCAATGGCATTTTTCTAGGTGTTTTAGAAATAGCTGTACAGGAATAGTTGATAAAGTAGGAAGACATGATTTTTGTTTAACTTTTTGATGGAGTCTACTGGCATAAAACAGTCACTAATTAAAACTTGGAAGGTTAACATACAAAACCATAATCTGGCTTAGCTATTAACTTAAACCAAAAATGGAAAACTGAAAGGGCTTAAATATTAAGTATTTTGGAATAACAAAAAAGGAACACACCCACAATATGGAAAAAAGGGAATTTCCTCATAGTGCATACTACCACAGTAGATTTACCTACAGTTCACCTTATATCACTGTAAAGAGTAATACAATCATTGTTTCAATTGCTCTTTGTTTAATTATAACATTATGGATATAGTCTATTTAGCTACCAGTATATCCTTTGGACCTTATAACTCTGGCAAAATTATCAGAAAACATTTGGAATATTAGTATGAACCTAGTTATGAGGGCGACCATGGTGGTGCAGCAGTTAGCATTGTCGCCTCACAGCAAGAGGTTCTCCGGTTCGATCCTTGGCTGGGGTGCCTTCTGTGCAGAGTCTGCATGTCCTAACTGTGGTCACATGGGTTTCATCCCAAAGACATGCTGTAGGTGGACTGGACACTTTAAATTGGCCCTAGGCATGAGTGCATGCATGTGTGTGCCTTTTGTGGAAGGTTGGGCGCCGGGCTGGCAACTCAACACCGTAAAACTCTACTGCCAATCATGAGCGGACAGGTGATCCACTGTGGCAACCCCTAACTGGGAAAAAGCCGAAAGAAGAAGAAGTATGAACCTAGTTATACTATTAAGCAGAAAGAAATGTAAAAAAAAAAGTTATTAGCAAAGCATAGTTTAATCTGCTCTGGATTTAAGCGTTTTTTATTTATTGTAATTGAAAATGTTATCGTTATTGTAGATGGAGACTTTGATAAACATTTATAGTACTGTGAATTATTTTGACAGCTTATACTGGTAGCTATGTTTTCATTAGGTTTAAAATGATATGATTAGTGTTAAAGGTATTTTGGATTCTAAACCTTTAGACTAAGTGGTGCAGTTTTTAGGTAATTGCTTAGATTGCTTTGGCTAATTTAGATGTCACTTGTCTTGTAACTTGGCTATTTAACTATATTGTGAATGGATTTGTTTTTATATCTAAGAAGTTCTGATTCATTAAAGTAATAAAATTCATTAATTCGTCAAAAGATGTTTCATTGTATTTTCTATTTAGTTTATTATTAATCAATGCCATAAAACACTACATTCTTACACTTTTCTTTCTAACTAGTAGTAAACATGACCAAGAAAATTTCCATGAATATCAAAGTATTATGACTGTGTATCTTTCCCATCATAATTCAGTTGTTATACATACAAATAATTCAAGCATGGGCATTAATGCCCTTCAAGCTTGCAAATATACCAACGCACTTGTTCCAATAATGTGTCCAGGCTGTTCATAAAAATATCTAAACTAGTACTTGCTTTAAAGTAATTTGGTAGTCTGTTCCATGAAATTAGCTACTCTGTCAGAGAACTAGTTAGTACACTTCTTATTCCTATAGAATCTCCTACATAGGTTGTCTGATGATTCTCTAGTACTTTTTGTTACCCCCAAACATTCCCGGAGGTAGTTGTCACTAAATGCCCTATATACCTGAATAAGATCTCCTCTTAGATATATGTAAGAGACACTGTACCAGTTCAGATATTTTAATATTTCATAATAACTTACATTTTCTTATCCATGGATACCCTTGGTATATTTCCATTGTACTCTTTCCAGTTACTCATGCTTGTTTTTTATAGGGTTTCCATATTGTTATTCGTTACTCAAGTTTGGGTCTAATGTAACTAACAACCAATGACTTTATTATTTTTGATTTCCTAGACTTTATAAATTGTTTTCTACAACCTATAGTTCTATAACTATCATTAACCAATTGGCCAATATGATTATAAACACTCATAGCTGAATCTATCCATAAAGCCAGGTCTTTAAATGAGTCTAAAGTTTCAATCACTGTGTGCTATATTAAATACTCACCTTTCAATTTATGTCTACCAAATCTCATATATTTAGTTTTTGATGTATTTATCAGCATATTATTCTCCTGTTCCCAAATGGTCAGTTCAGTCATGTTATTTTTCAGACATGTCTTATCTGTAACCTGTAAACAGTTTACCCAATTTCAGGTCATCTGCATATAGACTGTAGAGCACCTCAAATGAAAAAGTTAGGTCTGAAAGATACAATCTAAACAAGTAAGGGCCTAGGACAGAGCCCTGTGGGACACCCTGGGTGTAACCAAGGATTTTGCCTGTCCAGTTGCTGTATGATACTTGCAATGTCCTATTTATAAGCCATGCAGCTATCCATCTTATCAAGAGTACATCAATACCTAGTTGTACTAATTTATTGATCAGTGTTTTGTGTATGACCCTGTCAAATGCTGAAGTTAAATATGTATAAATTACATCACAACACTATTTTCATTCATAGCTATTATATTGTTATAGAACATCATGTTACAGGTGGTAATAGATCTGTTTTCAACATATGCATGCTGATATATGGTTTCAAGTCCCAACCTCTCCAGTTCTGACAATAACTTATCCAGTATTACCGTCTCCATTATTTTTCCACAACATGAAAGTAGACTTAAAGGTCTATATGATTCTGGGTTTGTCCTACTCCCCTTTCCCTTAAAAACAGGATTAATAAGCGCATGTCTCCAATCTTGAGGAATCTCCCCATATTTATATGACCTAGTGAATAATACATATAATGGTGCTGTAAGTTTTTGCTGAAGTGTTCTCAGGTCTTTGTTATAATTCTGGCTTCTCTCTGTGCTTTGTTTGGATCCAGTTTGTGTAGTTCTTTTTCAATATAATCTAATTTGATTCCAGTATCTGTGGTTACCTGGATGTCACTAGGGCAACTTACTACCCCTTTTATGGAGCCAAACTATGTTGCATAAGATTTTGCAAATATATCTATAATCTGTTGTGTCCGAGAATACATTTTAGAATCTGCACACAGTTTATCAATTTGTCTGTCTTTACGTCTTCCACATCTTATGCATCTATAAAGGGGTTTCCTGTTATGCTCAATATCTTTATATAAATTTTCTTCAAATTGTTCTTGATCTTGTCTTACACTATGCTTAATCTGTTTGTCCAGCTTGTTTATTTCTGTTTTCAAAGTTGTAGTTCGACCTCTCTTCCAGTTCTTATATATTTTGTGTCTCACCTTAATCAGATATCTTATGTGCTCTCAATGTTGGTGGCAAAATTCACCTCTTGTGATTTTCTTCTCTCTTTCTGCTCTCATGATGAGTGCCCTGACATCCATGTCTCAAACACACCACAATATGTTTATGATCAGTGATCCTTATCATAAGACACTCTATTATCTCAAAGAGTGTAAGGTAGTCATTGATTTTGGCTGATGTCTCAGATTATGAATATCAGATGAGGATTTCTTTGATTGATGTTTATACCACAAATTATTTTCAGTAATGGTAAATATGATTTTTGGAGGTGATGTATTATTTTCCAAATTCTAGTAATGAATTTCTTGGCAGTTGCCAAGGTAACTATAATGGGGTCTCTCAGATTTAGGTATTATAATATGATGAGTGCAATATTGTGTCTGTAGGTGGAAGGCAAAGTAAATTATATGTGGGAACACTCAAAATGTGGACCCATTTCCCCAGAAGTTAGGAGACTGATTTTCATTAGGTAGCTAATTGCTCATCACTGATGCATAAAATGATTATGCTTATTCAGAATAACGCTTGCAGTTAGAATCTCAATTCAAGATTCAGAAAGAGGTAAAGCAAGAGTTTACCTGATGCTCTGGTTGAGTTGGCAGCAACAGTGCAGGTGATGCTTATTTGTATGTTGTAATTGGAGGAATCATCTACAACACATAGCTAAAACTGTGCTTACTGCACAGAGCATGCATAAACAGTTCATTTGCTGGTGAAGGAAAACATAAAGTGCTGCTGCAGCTAAAAGCCTCTGGGCAATGCACTGCTTTGTTTTTAATCTGACAGACAAAAGAGGTATTTTTTATTTTCCTTTGTGGATCTCCTTCTCCAGGTGATTCCATACTCCCTACAACATTTTGTCACCAATATGGGCCCCATAGTTCAAAGATGAGTCACACACCACCACCATTTGCAACAAGTTGAGAGAGACAGAGAAAAGAAAAACTATTAGACTGCGAAAAATGTCTACCATTTCAAGGCCCAGGCAACAAAAGTATGAGCTTGCAACTTCGGTATATTAATGACTTTGTTAAACAATTTGGGAGGGTTACTTAGCTTAAAATTGTCATCCCATAATTATTGGTAAAGTTTTTTCTACATCACACAAGGTGTATACAAACGTAAGCATGAGAAGTAATATAGGTTTCCAGTAAGCACTGCTTTTATATTAGGCAACAGTAGGGAGTGACTATCAAGGATTAGAGAATTCTTGGAAACATTTATATGTAATCAGTAAAGTACTGGCTTGAAAGGGGACTTGTAGATATTTATTTCTGATAATATTACTCTAGGAGAAAGTTGTGATCTCAATAACCATTTGAAACAGTGCACATTAAACCTTTAACAAAGAGAATATTAAATAAGGAAAGGTTTAGCTGAAAAAAGCATTTTTACATATCTTAATTTTATTGGAACGTGTTTTGTCTAGTAGTATAAGTGTTCCAGCTGCAATCAACATTATGCTGATATTTAATATTCTTGTTAATTGTTTAGTACCTACAAAAGCGAGGTTTTACCATATGACTGGCTTATATGGCAAGCCTACTCAATTTCATCACGAGAAAGCTATGCGGCTGCATTGCTAATATAAATACCAAAGTCTTGACAATCTAAAACAATCAGAAAATCCACATTTTAATAAGAGGTTGGAGCACATAACATTTTCATTTTTATTTTATAAAACTGAATTATTTTATGATTAACTCATTCCTTCCAAAGGACCTCTGGAAGTTTGCACTTCAAATGCAATGATTTCATCATGAGATTTTGGATGAAATTAAGTTTCGTGCTCATGGATCAAAGAAAAGATTTTATCTCTAGGAACATAGTTATTACTAAAGAATAGTAAATGGTAAACCGATCAGTGGAAATGCATTGTGGGTTTGTGTGGGTTTATTTACAAAACATGAAAGCAGTCTTCTCATTATTCAAGCACGAGGAAGGGACAGATGTAAAGAAAACCCAAGTTTCATGTTTCTTTGAATTTTAATTTACATATTTCTTAATCAGATAAGCTCATTGGATACAAATGCCCTTTTTCAGAGGTCACATGCCCATGGGCCTGCTGTTGAGGTCATACTTTTGTTGTTGAGTCTTGAAATGGTAGGCAGTTTTCACAGTCTAATAGTGTATCTTTTATCTCTGAACTTGTAGCAAATATTGATTGTAGATGCTTCATCTTTGAGCATGGAAACCCATATAGGTGATAACATTTTGCAGAGCGTGTGGCAACACCTGGAGAAGGGGATCCACATAAGCTGTCTGGAGATTGTAGCATGTATATTAGTAGAATGTGTGCTCATGGGAGCTTGAAAGGGAAGATTGTGGAAAGAGGCTATTTTTAGCTCATCCGCCCTGAGGGAGGAGTGAGGTGGTTTTGGTTTACTGCTGGGTGACACCTGGAGGGAGCACTGACTGTAGTGTCAGCAAAGCATGAGCCTGCAGAACATGTGCTACCTAGTGGCTGGGTATTAGTATGTTGATAAAATCTACATGGCCCTTATGGCCATTAGCAGTACCATAGCTCTAGACAGCCACTGCATGGCTTAACACCTCCAAGTAGAATGTAAGGGAGTTTACCAGAATGGGACACCTGGCTCTCACCTTGCTGGGGAAAAAAATCATTGATTAGCTCCTCCAGCCAGGGAACAAAAAGGTGATAGGCTTTCACCCAGACTAAAACGTCCCTGGCTTTCATGATCTAGAGAGGAACATGTGGGCTCAATGACTAAAGCCACTGGGCAAGACTCTTGTGACAAAAAAAGAGAGAGAGACAGAGGTAGATTATTTTCCAGGATTTTGTTAAATGATGAAAATAATTCTAGTCTTCCTTGAATACACTGGGTTTTGGTCAAACCTTTTCAATCAGTACCTAAAGATAAATAGATAATAATCTTTTTCTCTTCAGCACACACTGCTTACCACACACAGGGTTAATTCCATTCATTTCACTTTACCAAATAGCATGTCCTATTTCTTTTAGGAGTTTTCAGGGAAATCTTCAAGACTGCCGTCATCGATAACGTGTTTTTTCCTTGAGAAACTTGCATAAGACCCTCTCTCTAAAGCCAAATATCAGTAACTTAAGTACCTTCATTAGTAATGGCCATGATAGAGAGCAGATGCATCCTGAAATAAATATTAGTTGCCATAACTGCCTGCACTGCATTTCTCAGAAACTTTGCAGATCCCTTCTATGATGCACCTCTTGCTAAATTAAACCTAATTGGTATAAAACCAGCAAATGCAGCACCACCAGAAATAGGGTGCTTCTATTTTACCACACTATACCCCAGGAGTGAACCACTGGTTCTAGCATTAGTTGGGACATAAGTCCATGATAAAGAAGTCCATCATCTGCATTCATGTAACTACAACCTGAATGATGCCTGAGCATGAAATTGTGTGCATGCAGAAGTCAATACAGATGAAGACACTACAATACAATATTTCTGATGAGAGAAACACTGTAGTGGTCATGATCAGTAATTACCACAAGCTTTCTACCCAGAAAATAGTATCTTAAGGTGGCAAGTGTCCATTTTTAAGGTGAATAACATCTTTCAGCATTATTTAGCTTTCTACTCACAAAACAGATGGGATACGCATTCCCATCTATAGTCTGAGACAAGACCATACCTATGCCTACTTCTGCGGTATCTGTGTACACCACAAATTGCTTTAAAAGTCTGTAGTCCTCAGTACTGGTCCTGATCACATCATGTCTTTTAGTTGTTTAAAGGCTTGTTAAGCTTCAACTATCCACTTAGTCTTGAAGAGAGTCTTATTTACCATTGGTGAGGTCAGTCAAGTAGCAAGAAATGATGAAAAATTAGTAATAAATTGACAATAACAGCTTGCCATAGCTAAATACAATTAAAATGTTTCTTAGTGGTTGGCATGTGACAGTTTTGCACTGCTTTATATTTTTCTCAACCCTTGTTTTTACTGTTCCTGGACCAATTGCGCAGTCCAAATTTTAAGCTTCTGCCATTCATAAAATGCATTTAGCTGGGTTATAGCTTAAAGCTTAAATTTTTCCCTTAGATCTGCTAGTTCTCTCCTCTCCTGCACTTTTAATAGCGTATTACTTTAGCACTTTACCAGAACTCTTGTAGCAATTATTGTAGCACACAAAAGTTCAACCAGCCCTAAACGTTCTACAAGGAAACAGCTCCAGTACTTATTAATGCCCACTCCTCCACACATGTCTAAAGGTCAGTTCCCTCTGCTTTCTTCTATTAACCTGGTGAACTTGGGCACCCTGAGGCAATGTAGCAACTGCCTCATGTACCAGTGACAACCCTCTCCTCTTACCTCCCAACACTCAGACTTGTGAGAGATGCAGTTATATATCCAAATTAGAAGCCACGCACTCTCCAGCCAACACTGGAATAGCTGGTCAAGAGGAGAAGGTCAACACTTGCACCACATCATATGGAACACACAGCCCTCCAGAACAAACACCAGCACTGCTTTCACATAAAAACACAAGCCACACACCCACCTTCGTGGAGACTCTCAATAAAAATCTACTCAAACAGCAGAGACCTCCAAGGCAGAAACACACTCGACCACCACAACACAACATTAATCACGAGACACATAACTCTCCTAAACAGTGTGCCACTCAACCAAAGAACTTAAGGCAAAATAGCATGCCTAACACACTAGTCATATGTGACTTGATAGTGAGGCACACTGATATCCCACTCACTAGGTTGAATAAGGAGAAAGTAACAGTCAGCTGCCTGTCAGATGCCAGGATCTGCCACATAATGCACGCACTCAGGTTCCACAACAACAGGTAGAAATATGACTCTGTCATTGAACATGTGGGTGTGAATGACCTGAGATGTACCTCCCTGGACTACATGAAAAGAGACATGGAGGAGCTCTCGGATTATGTAGCCCAGGTGGGTATGACCCTAGCCCTGAGCAGCATCTTACCATCACCGAGAATGATACCACAGCACAAGCAGAAAATGATTTCAACAATTGGCTATGTTTCTGGTGTCATTCTAAGGGGATCCAGTATCTGTCTGCCTGGGATGATATGATTGACAGACCTCGATGCTTTACCAGACATGGCCTGCATCTGTCACTCCTAGGCTTCTGGATACTGGCCAAGGCTCTTGCCACCCCTAAAGTGCCTTTTTTAGGTGGTGTTCCAAAGACCAAATTGCCACTGTAACAGCTACATACAAATTCAATCTGAGAGTCATGCTGCTCAACCCTAGAAGTCTAAATCACAAAATGCACTTGCTCTAAGAATGCAACACTCCTTAAAATGAAAAACAATGACATTTGTGTTATAACAGAGACCTGGTTCAAGGCAGCAGAAAGCAGCCCTGCACTACCAGGTATAACTCATTACACACCTTTCGGCCCCAGAACTTGGACCGAAGCTCCAAAAGCAGTGGTGTTTCCATATTCATAAAGGATACACATCCCTCCAGACTGGTAGCCCAACATAACACATCTGAGATACTTCAGGTGCAGCTAACATTGGGTAAGAGAGCGATTCAGGTTGTATACTACTATAGGTCCCCAACCATGTCCCAAGACTCACACTACACGTTCCTAAGCACCCTGGAGAATATCAGAGTCCAACCTAACACTTTCATACTGGGTGACTTCAACCCCTCCATTAACTGGGAAAACTACTCATGTACCAAAATGCTTGCCCAGTGCTTTCTGGAATTCATTAATTCCAATACTCTGGACCAGCTCATTCTTACCCCAGTAGAGGTAGTAACATCCTTGAGCTGGTAATTACTAACATGGGCAACTGTTGGTCTACACCAATAGTCACCTCCTCCCTGGTTAGATCTGACCACAAACTAATCACCTTGGAAATCCACCCCCCCCCCCCCCACAAAGGTAACCACCAAGAAAAACTTCTCCAAAGCTAATTTTGGGCTCCTAAAAACAGAGGTGGCTAACTTCACAGCACCTATGCAAATGGAGAATAGTTGCATGACTGCCAAATCATATACCAATGCACTGTACAAACACGTACACAAATGCATGGATCTCACCATACCCAATAGAACCAAGACGCTCTCTTCAAAAAAAAGGAAGCCAATCTGGTGGTCACCTGCCATAAAACAACTCTACAACAGAAGGAGGAAACTGATGCGGAATAAGGTGATGTCCCAAGACTGGAAAAACTCCCTTATCAGCCTCAATAAAAGGTTGAGATCCCTCATCAAATCCTCTAAAGCTAGCTATGAAAACAAAATTGCAGCAGATAGTAAAGACAACCACAAGGCCTTCTATAGTTATGTAAAGAATCTCATGGCAATACCCAGATTTGCTCTGAGCTACTATATAATGGTACCTCCTATACCAAGCTAACAGATATTGCCAGTATACTGACTGACAGATTCAGTGCTAACTTTACCACCCCCAAATGACCAATCACAATAACAGTAGATTGCCAGGCACCCAGTATTACTGCTGCACAGGTTAAAACAGCACTGTCCAAGGCCATGAATACAGCTTCTATGGGGCCTGCCAATATCCCTGGCTGTGTTCTACATGAACTACAGAGTGAACTGGCACCTCACCTGTGTGCCCTGTTCAATCACAGACTCACCTCAAGATTTGTCCCTAACAAATGGCACACTGGTACAGTCATCCCTCTCCACAGAGGAGGAGTGACTACAGACTCCAAGAATTATCTCCCCATTAGCCTGATGAGTCTGATATGCAAAGCTATGGAACGCATCATCATGGACCTAATAAACAAGGATATAGGGAATCTCCAAACTCTGGATCCTAAACAGTTTAGTTTTGTGAAGGGTAGATCATGCCTGCTCAACTTGGTCAACTTCTTTGAGTCAGTCACCAGAGCTGTGGATGAAGGCAAGGTGGTTCATACAACCTACCTTGATCTGGCCAAGGCCTTTGATACCATTCCCCACTCAGGAATCATAGAAAAACTCACTAAGCTAGGCATCAACCCCTATATCACTAGGTGGGTTGCAAACTGGCTCACAAATAGAACCCTAAGTGTGAAAGTAGCTGACTCCAAGTCAGTCTGCCAACCAGTCACGAGTGGAGTCCCACAGGGTTCGGTCCTGGGTCCTCTCTTATTTGGTATCTACTTCTCTGAAGTCCAGGCCAAAATGATTGGACTCTGGCTGACAAAGTTCACAGACGATTGCAAGTTGGGAGGTATTATTAACTCCCCAAGTGATGCTGACATCCTACAGAAAGGCTTCAATGAGACCAATGACTGGTGTCAGAACCATGGCCTTAAGCTCAATGCCAAAAATGTGTCATCCCCCTTGGGAAAAACCTGGTTCCCTTGAATTACCACATTGATGGTAGTCCACCGAACACAGAAGGCGTTATAAGAGATCTGGGAATACAGGTCTCATATTGTCTGGTTAGAGGCAATCTCTGCTTGACTTACAAAGCCATGTCTGACCCAGCACTGTTAGAAATGCTACATCTAAAGAAATCCTAATCCCTCCTCACCACATGCTCCAGAGACCTCAACCTCAGTATCATCATCAACAGAACATGCTGGAGGGACAGGTTCATAACCCAGAGACTGCCCATGCTATGGAATAGACTTCCCATACATGTCAAGCAGAGCACCTCACTGGCCCTCTTCAAAATAAATCTTGAAGTGGATGGGAAATAGAAAATTCACCCCGGGGATCACTCCAGTGGCTCTACTCGACAAAGGCACTAGGAACTACGGTTGGGTGGCATGATGCCAGGGTAATCCTATGGGTTAGGCTTGTAAAGGCTCCAAGGCCATTAGCCTAGTACACACCCCCCTATGAACCTATGAACTAGTGGGGTACTTCCCTTACAGCAAAGTAAAGGTATAGAAGCAGTTGGTTTTGGTTTTCCCATCCACTTTTATAACCTGTTGAAAACATCAACTTTAAGTTTTATTAAAGCACTCAGGTAAGATATCACATTGAGGGTGGTATACTGCCCTTAATAGTTTAACTTAATAAATGATAATATTCATGCTTTACTCTGGACATAAATGTAATGCCTTGTTAAGGATCTCTCAGAGAATTCCTGCAAAAGAAAGGAGGTGTAGTATGGCTTTTGCAATGGGATTTGCATTAGTTCTTTGTCGAACTATGGTCTTGGGAAATGTTTACATATAAATATTGATTACCACGATTTAAAGTGGTCATTGATCAATTTTTCCTTTGGGTGACACAACCTACTGCTATTTTTTAGAATGGAACTTGCATGGCAGGTAAACGTATTAACAGAATCTTAAACCCTGAACCAGGTATTCTTATTTGACTTTATTAGCAAATTGCATGAAAATATTTGATTTTGTTCATAAAGCCAGGACAGCAAAATATAGTTAAAATACCAGCTTTTGTCTTATCCTTTCACAAACGATCACCCAAAATGTGTCTATGGACTAACGTCATTACAACTTTTTAAAATGGTCTTGGAAGTAATATCTCTCTCTGTGTTGGTTCTGTGCCTTTGGTTACCCTGTAAAACAGGCTGTTTCTTAGTTTAAAGTTTAAATATGAAGTAGACCAGTTTAACCCCTTTGTTACCATATATACCCTTAGTAAATTTTCGCTAGCTCGTCATATTGTATATTTTCCAACTAGGCCTTTTTGAAATTGACAAGCCTTACCTGGGAGTCAATTTTCAGGAAGGACTTTCATAGTGTTCATCTCAGCACCATGTACATGTGTAATATCACATTACAATCACACCAAGGATCAGAAACACAGAGTAGAAAAGTAAATTGGCGCTTAGCGAGATACTTGTCAAATACTATGTTATATTTAATGAAGGGAAGAATAAAGTGGAACTAAAACCTCTTTTAACCTTGATGAAATACCACAAAGGATAATTTGTGCAATGCAGAAGGGTTTTCTAACCACCAGAAGGATGTGGTGTTCAGAGAATCTGCTATCAATGTATGTAGCTAAGTCCCTTATGGCTGTGTCAACTTTAAGTGAAATTTTTTCTATATGGTAGGCAGTAGTGATGCTAGATTTACCAAAATGCTGCTTCGGTGATGTAGATAGAAGAAATAACATCTATACATATATTAGAAGCATCAGGAGAATAAAATATTCCTAATTCACAAGTAAAAGTATTCACATCCCCCTTGTCATCTACAACATTTGGAATGGATGCTTGCAAGTCCATCTTCCTGAATATGACCTTTCTGCCCTATGGTGGGACACCCAGATTTGTTTTGGTTGTTTATTCTGTCATTGTAACAGTAGTTGTCCTTCTCTATATCTGTAGATATCTTACTTATTTTACCCTCAAGAGTATTAATTCTGTTCCCCTCTGCTCTCTGCGTCAGAGCAGCAGGGAGAAGCCTAAGAATCTTGTAAACATCATCTTTCTATCTTTCCCCCTGAGTTTGTACATCTATTTCCCTTAGTGTATTCATAGGTATATGCCCTTTGCTATCAATCTTGACATAGTTTTTTATTGGAAGAACTAGAGCCTTTTAGCAACGTGGATTATTAAATTTATTTAACCCTTACACCTAGAGCAAATCTTAGTTCTTTTTTGTGTTCTAGCCTTACTCCCATTTCATTTCTAGAGATACGCATTTCTGGCACTGTATCTGGTTGATTCCCCACACATCTTGCATAGTTATTTAAAACTGGAAAAGTTTTCACCAACTATCATGCCATCTGCTAAGTTAGGAAACTGAAGAAGCACTTTGCTTAAAAGGTTTTGTATTTCTACATGTATCACAAGGCACTGCTTTCTGCCCTTATCTATACATATTACTTCAATACTCTCTTTACTGGTTGTTTTATTCTTACAGAGTCATTGTAATCTAACTAATAGAGTCATGATCCTTGAGTCCAACAAGCTTTTCATTTCTCTCTCTCTCTCTCCCAATAAAACAATGCATCAAACAAGTTTAATAAAAGTGCAATGACACATGCAGGGTCTGCAGTTCTAGTGGTTAAAAGATCGCAACATCCCATTCCATCACCAGGCTTTCAGGTAGAAATTACATTAGTATTTATGACAACAGCCTATTTTAGCGTGCCATATGCTGTTATCATTCCTGTACAACAAGATTTCCCTTTTTTTGATTTAAACGGGAATTGTTAGCTAGCATTAGAGGCTTTTAATAGTGTAGGATTGCTCTTAGCAAATATGCAATAGTTTACAATCTGCCATTTCTAGAACATTTATAACGAAGCAACTCAGATGATAACATTATTTCTTTATTTATTGCAGTTGTTTACAGGCACAGAAACATAAATAAGTGAAGCTGTATTTTCAGATCATGGTACATACAATTCTGACTTGTGTTATGCAGTTTCTGTTAAGAACAGACAATCAACAAAATAACTAGCTGTTCAGACTATTTACAGTCTCTCCGGAATACTCATTTTCCATAAATTACCCATTTAAATGTATCTATAGACAATATTTCTAAAATTTTAGTTACCTTATTTGAGGTTCTAGTCACAGTTTTAAAATATGTATTAACTCAGTCATTTTGACAATATCATTTTGTCTATACTGAAAGTTCAGTTGTGAAATGTGGTAGTACTTTGAGTGAAATTGCACCTCTAAACTTGAAAATTATGTTTGGTGAAAATACTACAGTTACTAATGTATTCAGAGTAGCTAGTACTTTTAACCAACCCACATGTCCTCCTTTATCCCTGTTTGAACGTGCTTGTGAGTTAGACATTGTGAACTGTTTAAAAATGAATATTAAAAACAACAGGAATGTCTTTAACAACCAAAGATGAAAGAGATGAACTTAAGTCACTATAACAGGCTGGTGTGAGAATTATGCAGCCAGACAAGGGAGGTGGGGTGGTTATAATGGACTGCGACGATTACATTAGTCATATGGAAAACATCACAACTGCTGAAACCTGTGAAGAAGTGTCTAAAAGTGAAATGAATACTGCATATAACAGAATACGTTCATACCTCAATGACATGTTTATAGAAAATAGAATTGATCTTGGTATGTTCAGTTTTTTAAACATGCCAGCACCCAGGTTACCTTTATTATTCAGGATACCAAAGATCCACAAATCTTTAAATGACCCTCCAATGAGACCTCTTGTGGATGCCAGAAACAGTATCGCCTATTCTTGTGCCAAGGTAGTTGACCACATCCTGAAAAAATATGTTATGAGTGAGAAACAAATTTGTAAGGATTCGTGGACTTTTTTATCAAATATCAATGATCTTGAATTTTCTGACTGTAACTTTTTAACAGTAGACATAAAAGATCTATATTCTTCTATACCCCAAACAACTGGCATTGAATGGGTGAAAGATGTTTTACGTACTAGAAAAGCACCTGAATCAGAGATTTCCTTGACAGAAGAACTGCTTGATTTGATCTTGAGTTTTAACTTTATCACATTCAATGGTAAATACTATTTAGAAAAAATTGGTGTGGCAATGGGTTCTCCATGTGGTGCCAGTTTTGACAACCTTGTTATGGCCCACTGGGAACATGAGTATATATTTGACATAGCCCACATATCACACCAAATTAAATTTTATACACGCTATTTGGATGACATATTTATGTTAATTCAGGGGAATGAAACTGATGGTAAACAGTTTCTTATTTTAACAGTACAACTGACTTTTTATCTTTTACTCATGTTTTTCATCATAGTCAGATTTCCTACTTGGATGTACTTTTGAAAAAAGATGTTGAAAACTGCTGTTACACAGCAACTATATTTCGTAAGGAAACTTATTGTAACAACTTTTTACACTATAGTAGCTGCCACCACACATATCAAAAAAGATCTGTGGTCAATGGCCAACTAGTAAGAGCTGCCCGTATGGTTTCTAAAAAAGATGAATTCAGACTGGAATGTGAAAAATTAGCATTTATGTTTATTAATCGAGGTTATCCCCAGAATTTCCTAGACCCCTTGATTCACGAGGTGATAACCAAGAGGTCACTAGGAACCTACAAACCAATCTTACTTGTGAGAGAAAATATCACCCCCTTGGAAACTGGAACAATGTATCCTAGCAACACTGAAGGCTTACCTATCCATGATGATTTATGTTTAGCTTTCATCACACCATTCAGTATAGATAGTTTTACTATAAGGAATATTATATCTAAAAATTGGGAATACATTATTAATGACCACACTATTCAAGATCATTTTAACATGTCACCCAAATTTGTTTTTAAGCATGGTAAAATTTTAAAGAACATTTTGGAATGTAAAAGCAATCAGTTAATACACAGGAGAAATAATGGTATGTTCAAGTGTTGTATGTGTAGATACTGTGCCCATATGGAAACAGGAATTTCCTTTAACATCAGGGAACATAATTACACCACAAAATACAGATTCAATTGTCAGTCTAAGGGTGTGATTTACCTAGCACAATGTCAAAAGTGTCCCTCATATTACATCGGTAAGACAGACAGAAGACTAAGAGAGAGAGTGTATGAACATTTATATTATATCAGGAATCATAAGGTACAACATGCATTAGCCAGACATATTGATGTCCATCCAGACCACACTTTTAGATTCAGGGCAATTGATTGTATTAACAGTGATGGTAGAGGTGGTCCAGAATCATTATTGCTTGAAAAATTAGAACTATGTTGGCAACTACGAACTAGGGCATGTCTACCATCTGGTTTGAATGAAGTTTATACTATTACTTGCATACTTAAACTGAAAAACTTGCTGAGGTAGTTTAAAGTAATGGTGACAAAATTATGTATTCATATATCATATATTTTAGATTTTATAGTACAATACATTTTCCATATTTCTTATTTATATATGTATTTTTAGGTTATACATGTACTCTTAGACACATTTACACACATATTTATACACATGCACTTTCATTATTTATGTAACAAGAATTGTCTTGTAGAATGAAGTTGTTTTTAAAAGTTGTTTTTAACAGTTATTTTTAATATTGTTGGTTAATAATTGTTTTTAATAAGTGTTCTAAACAAAATCTCTATAAAAATTAGCATTTTTAGTATCTTTAGATGTTAGAGGAACAGTTATACAGATTGTGAACGACTTTTTATGTAATACATGTATTGTCTATGAAACATATGTATCTTTGCAAAAAGCGTTACCTTTATTACAATTTCATCTTTCAGTATAGAGGAAAGGAATTAATTATGTCAATTAGTGTTAATTAGGGGAGGGGTTCTGAGTATATTTAAACAACACTAATTGTTTTAAACTGTTTGCCTGAAGATGTCTCTTCATTGTAAGGGACGGAAAGCGCTTTGCAATACTGGATGTAATACTGGATTATCGTTGAAATTAAAGTTGTGGTTCACGTTGTCCTCGTGCCTCTGTGTGTTTCCTGATTTTTACAGTTTGACTCCTTTCCTGGTTTGTCTTTGAAATTGCACCTCTAGCCAGAATTTTTTCAAGAACTATATATCCTTTCAGTGAGTCCCCAGTCAGCTGTTCAGAAAATATCCTGGCCCACTCAGCTTGGGGCATTATTTATTAACTTGACATGTCATCATCCTCTGTCTCCATTTTATTTTTTGTTTCAGAAGACTCTTGATAACGTGGATTAGTATTGTGGATAACTTTCACCAGGTGAGTAGATTTTGACAGGGTGTGTACATATTACTTAAAGATCAGTAGCAGAATTCACTGGAGCCTTAATTATTTTTTCATCTTAAATAGAATACGTCATGTACAGTTTTATCACATACCAGTTTTTATGTTCATTGGAAAATTTCCAAACATAGAAGTACTTATCAAAGTAACACTCCCTCCCTTTATTAGAGCAAATCCTTGTATAAACATTAAGGTTTGTATGCCTTCTACACAGTTTTACACATTTATAGAGTGAAGCAAAATGAAAAAAAAATGCACAGAACTGATAATCTTTACATTCATTAAAAAAGTGGATTCAAGTGATTACTCTTTGTTTCTAAACAGTAAGAAATGATATACATTAAAAAATACTTGAGGAAAATAAGACAGGTTAGAGAAAGACAAACATGAGAAATATATAGAGAACTACAACAATGGCTGTTTATCTACAGAGGTGAAAAATGCAAAAATGTTACCAATCAAGGAGATGCTAATAGTTACTGGATCAGCATTATAACATGCTTATCAATTAGTGAGAACACCATCACCACATGGAAAGGTAAAATATGTGCATCCAATCTATAAGGAGAATAAATAACCATGCAATCTAGGACTGACAGTATTGTTCTATCAGAACATACAGTCTATCTTTTTGTTTATTTCTTCTCTAGCCTTCACAGATAAATGGTAATGATGCATTTCAGTGCTATACATTCAAACCAACCTAACATGCTCATTTGATCTAATGCAATTGTTTCTCCACAGGAGGAAGAAAATAAACTCAATATGCACATATACAGTCATAAATACATATTTCATTTTTAGTTATCCTTTTTTGACTGGGTTAGTCCCACTAGGCTAATAGCCTCTTTTCAGGGGAGTCCCAAGCTGGTATTTTATACTACTATGGGAAATTTGGCCAGGGCATTGGGGATGTTCCCCTACTCTTTTCAACAGATGCTAAGGGATCTTTTACATGCACCTGAGCTAGTACTAACTCAGGCAGATAGGGCCTTGTTTAAACATCTCATCAGAAGTATGACACACATTCAAGAGTACAGCACCCCCATTATGATGCACTGCAGTATCAGGACTCTATTTACTTGGTGTGGGAATAGAACCCACATCCTTCTTAACCAAAGGAGATTGTGCTGCCTGTTATACCACTAGTACTGCTTATCCACAGAGATATATTTGTATAGTTCTAATGAATGCCTATTACTTGGAGATCTTTGCATTATACATTAATCAAGTTTTAAAAGTAAAAAAAATGGAAAAGATATAAAGTTGTCATGTTCCTTTGTGTATCCTTTGTGAGTGGGAGTTGTGTCATTAAAATGATATAATAATGCATGCGTTTAAAATGTTTGCTTTTATAACACTCTCTTACAGTAATTGTTAATTACTTCTCTTACAAAAATCAGAGGTGAAGGAGTCTCATAAATCACAAGGTTAATGCCTTGATAGATCAACATAAAATTGCCCTGATAATTTATAA
The DNA here is from genome assembly GCF_019279795.1 of Protopterus annectens. Taxonomy (NCBI): domain Eukaryota; kingdom Metazoa; phylum Chordata; order Ceratodontiformes; family Protopteridae; genus Protopterus; species Protopterus annectens. The sequence continues at coordinate 275,273,161 of NC_056751.1, forward strand.
TTGCTTTTCAGTAGGATAGATGTCTGAATGGTATTTGGAAAAGAAGGTACTATGCATCTAATCAAATCAAATGTTTTAGCAGGTCTGTAAAACCACAAAGAATAATTCAGAAGCCACCCACATATTTAAAAAAAAAATCTGACTTATGTAGCTGGAGATATGTCACAAGAAGTACGGTTATTGCTTTCCTGCTCTACAGAAATGCAAACTGTCTTTCAGACTGATTTATTGAAACTAAACAAAAGGTTGATGCGGTTTATTATTCATAACTTTGCTTCTAAAACTGACATTTCTGAGACAAAGAATAGTACACTTGCAATGACAGCTGACTGCTTGGAAATTCCAAATGTAAATAGCATGAGAACTGTTTGACTTAAGAAGCAAACATTCTCACTACTGTCTGATCATGTGAACTCGAGTGGTTTATTACCTGCAAGGTACAACATTTTAATAAAAGTAGATTTAAGTGATGCTAGTGTGCAGGGCATGTTAAATTTTATCAGTTATAGCACTTCTAAATAGTTATAGATAACTACTGATGACTGAGTAAAACAGACAAAAATTCACACATTTATTTGCATGAACAGGATATCTGTGAACAGTTATGGGGGAAATTTACAGATAAACTATATTAGCATTTGAAAGTACAATATATAAATTTAAATGAGGTTTGGAACAGACCATTTTGTCCAGGGACATCTTCAAGGTGGGGAGTTAGAGTAGTAGGATTTGGGAGGATAGGGTTAAATAGGAACGGATGAGTTTTGGGAGGAAGTGAGGTAGGGGTAGGGAGGGGCTTAAAGGATGTTAGGCAAGTGTAACTGGAATAGGAGTCACATTTTGTTGTGCACTTGCTATAGTGTAAGTTCATGTCCGTGACAACCAGTGGGTGCTTGGGTCAGGTAGGCCCTAGTCTGGTGGTGATGTAGATGAGGGGGTAATAAGGTGTGGATTTGTGTATATATATATATATATATATATATATATATATATATATATATATATATATATATGGATCTAGGACATTTGTTTGAATGAGCAAAAATCCAAATCCATAATAACCGAACACACTTTAACGAAAGTGCTTTTATCGAAAAAGCTCTTTCATTAAAAGCGTGTTACAAAAAAAAAATGAAAACACTACATTTACATTTTAGCAGGGGGTTTCACCCCCCTGCACCCCCCATGTGGGGTGCTGTGCCCCGCACAACCCACCTACTTTAATATTCTCCCTCTGAGACCGCACTACAGTGGGGAAAAGACTCAGCAACATGCATACTTACGCGAAAGTGCTTCTTCAGTGAAAAGCACTTCCGTGTAAGTATGCCCGGACATTTGGGTTTTGGTCGTTTGCTCATTCGAGCAAACGTCTGGAACCCATATATATATATATATATATATATATATATATATATATATATATATATATATATATATATATATATTTATTTATATTTATATATATTTATACATGTGTGCATGTATATGTTTTTATACATGTCTGCATGTATATGTGTATATATATATATATATATATATATATATATATATATATACACATACACACACACACACACACACACACACACACACACACACACACACACACACACACAGGGCTGTTGTTGATCCTCGTGATGGGGGCATTTGGCCTGGCCTCGGGGAGGCAGGTTTGGTATGCCGGTTAGGGTTGATGCCTCTTAAGCACGGAATAAAAGGTTTGTTTGCCCGGTTTATGCAGGACCCAGGCTGCTCATGTTCGACCACGGGGCATGCTAGCTCACGTTTGTATTGAGGGCTGGTGCAGTGTTTCTTGCCTTAGTATAGTGCTGGTTAGGCAGAGGTTCCATAGTAGTGCTGGTTCAGCAGAGCTCTCTCATTAACCCGGTCATTTATATTTATTTATTTTATTTGGTTTTCCTCTCTCACACTGTGGTTGTGTCTCTGTGGTGGTGGTGTCATTGTTGGCAGCTTCAGTGGCTGGGGTGCATTTGGTTTGGCCAGGGCTGTCTGTGTCACTAGAGTACCTAAGAAGTGTTGTTTTCCTGGCTGGTCGCAGTTTTTTTTTTTTTTTCCCTGTAGCTGTTCAGATGTTTCTGCCAACCATGAGGCTCCCGTGAGGGATGATTCCTCACCTCACATGCACAGTTATATACTCCATTAGTAGTTATCGCAGATTACAAGCCCTTTCATGTTGTTTGATGATCGCTGATAGTGGAAGGTATTGGCCATTGCAATTGATGTTACTTTTAGCTTTTAATCCTCATTGGTGACGGGTTGTAAATAAATAATAATAAAAATAAATAAAAAGTTGCTTTATTATTGGATCACATAAAATCTTTGTATTTTTAATAATATTGCATCTGGATCAAAATGGTAGGCACTTTTGAACAGGAAGTGGGGTTACCATGTTTAGACTTGTGCTTTCTCTGTAGCATTTGGGGAGTGGCTGTTGGTGTGTTTTCGCATCGGCCCAGTGGGCTTTTTGCAGGCTTGGAGGTGTGTTGCTGGCGGGTGCACAGTGCGCATGCGTGCCGGATTTTCCTTCTGGTGGTCCACAACCTCTGTCGTTGTGAGATCCTAGTTACAAATAAAGCAAGCGATATTATTTTGGACTGTGTGCACATTTTCATTTCATTTATTTTTCCTTTCAACCACTGGGGTTGATAAAATCATTTCTGTGTTTCATTTACCTTGTGTATTTATTTATTTAGAAGTGAGTTACAGTGCAAATCTCACTCTGAAGATAATGCTGAATTGTGATTAATCTGGACAAATGAATACCACTGGTGTTACCTGGAGTTTCCATAACATTCTATCTAGGAAGGAATTATCAGTATTGTGTGAGATCTGTGCATCAGGTACCATACCTCTTAAGTGCATCTCATTGTGAAAAATGTTTCTCATTTTGAGTTTTAAAAGAATCCATATTCCTTACATTTCCTCAATGAGAGGGTCTATCACACATTCAGAGTTGAGCATTTTTATAACTGATATCAGTGGTTAATAATGCTAAATCATATTAATTCATCAAAAGATTTTTTAAAGTAAAACATTTTAGCCACCCTGAGAGTTTCTTTGCAAAAGTGTTAGCGTAAAGTTTAGATAATGGGGTTATAAATGTATATTCTGCATGTTCTAAAGACCCCAAATTCAGCATGTCAGGAGAATTTAGGAAACATTTGATCTCTGCCTTGATAACTAAATTAGAAACATAGGAAAAATGCTTCTAAGTTATTGAGAGCACTGAATTTGGATGGGAGGACAGCACCTACAAGGAGAGAGAGAGAGAGAGAGAGAGAGAGAGTAAAAGAGAAAACAAGAGAAAAATGTAACTTTATGCCAGGTTTTGCTGTGTGTGGTATGTCTATGCTGAAGTCAGCACTGGTAAGTTACTATAATTTTGGAAAGGCTGTGCTTTTGGATGTAGAATAAAGCAGTGTAGGTTATATACCCCAGTAAAACAAAACAAAAAAAATGGTATTTGGTGAATTGGAGGTAAGGGAATCTGAATGTACAAATAGTTGAACCAGCATTTGCAAATGTATGCCAAAAGACAAGTTGCAACAGCAGTAACTGAAGTGTTGCAGAAGCCACAGTAATATTCTGACAAACACAGAAGAATTTTGCCAAGTGGTTTCTTGCTTGGAATTGCTGAATGCCTGTCTAACAAAACTGTATCTATTAAATTGCAAACTGAATTTCTTGAGCTATCTTTATGAAAGGAATGTACTTGAAAATCCAGCAGCTGCACAAACTTTATCAACTGTTTTGTAGAAAAAGTAAAACATGCAACTCTAAACTTTTACATTGCAATAAATACTGGTAAAAGTGAAATAAATTTGGAAACTTTACAATGCATTTTGAAGTGAAACTTAGCAAACTTCTTAAAAGGTTAATTGTGATAACATGGTGAAACAGTGAAAGATATTGCTTTGTCACAGACCTCCTGGTGCTATAAAGGTTCTGAACAATCTGATCTAAGAATATATACACTTCTAAGTAAATTCCCCACCCCTCCTCTGTTACATGCCCCCTCCCTACCAACCAGAATCAACTAGCTGCTAGTTCTAGCCCATTCTATCCTTCCTGCAGGCCAGTTCTCCTACTGCAAACAATCAATTAACTAAAACAAACCCATCTCAACTTACTCTTAACATCAGGGCTCTGTACCAAATAAGTGTGCAGGCAAACTAAATTTATGGAGGTAAACCTATAATTATTTATACATTTGTGAATCTATCCTGTACAAAAAAATAAATAAATAATGTTTAATTGCAAAACAACATGATAACACTTTTTGAAAACTGTGCTGCTTGTACAATACAAGGCCGAGTGCAGGGGGTATCCGCAAGTTGCCGGAGTGATGGGCAGGAACAACGGTACAAATTTGAAAACCTTTGGGATTGTTGCGGCTTGTATTAATTCATTAAGAGATCCTTGTTAGAAGTAAAACCAGCAAATGTTAACCATCCTATGACCTTCCTAGCTGAAGTTGTTAGTAAGCCGTTAGTCTGTGTTATTCATTTTTCCTATTTGTTCCACAATTCAAATGCTAGTGTTCCTCAGTTTGGGAATGGAAGGCTGAGAGCTAGGCACTGGGCAGTGAAGTACATTTGAGTTTCAGACTTTGAATCTTTCAGAGGGGGTACGTTAAAGCAAATCCTGTTGTGTTAGCAATTTATAAGCCATAAGAGTAGTGCTCGGTATGTTTGGTGGAAAGGGAGGTTCCATTGTGGATGTGGTCAGTTGGGCAAAGCACTTTTCCATTCATAGTATTTGCTTTCCTGGACCCCTGTCTAGCAGGGCAACTGACGTGTTCCCCGGGGGATGAAGGTTGGCCTTGAAGATGTCTTGGAATGTGTTATGTATTTTGGATGTTTTACATGTATTTTTCTTTCTTGCAGATGGGGTCTTGGAATGCTGTGGCTGTAATTTGGAAGAGGTGGGTATAAGGTGGAGCCTTCTCGCTCCTATTAGACGGTTTAAGTTTGTCCTTTTCTTTGTAGATGATGGTGTGCCGAGTTCCAGTGGTGAGATACAGTGAATTCACAGATGATCATGCTTTGGTGTAGATTAAGAGGTGGGGTCATTGGGTGAGTAATCAGAAATGGATAGGTGAAAATGCAAGCTCAGTGATCCGGAAGAAGAAGAACCTTGTGACTGTACAGGATGATGAAGCAAACCAACTTTTTGTTCACTCTAGAATAAGTATTATGTTTTATGAGCTTGTTTGATTTGTGATACAGGATAATGTACAATCCGTGGTAGAATTAAGAGTTCTATTATTTAGACATCATGGGATGCAGTGGTGCAGTGGTTTGTGTCATTTCACAGCTAGAGGTTCTCCAGTTTGATTCTCGGACGGGGGCCAGTTGTGTGGGCTTTGAGTGCCCTCCTTGAATTTGTGTGGGTTTCGCTGGGTACTCCTGGGTTTTCCTTCCATGCTGCTAAGTTGCTAGTTACTTAATATTGGATACATTTGTATGGGGAGACATACAGATCACATACGTTAGATGGTCGTCATAGTGAGAATGTTTTTTCTGCATGTTTAAATTTGTATGCATGTTTAAATGGAAGTCCTAATCACTTGGGTGGGCACACTGAGGTCACAGATGGGAGTGCTGAGTGAGTAACAGTCAATGCCCTGATGGAAATGGACTTGGAAGGTAATTTATTTCGTTTTGTGGATGTTTTGAGTGCTGGAGAGGCTATAGGGTAGTAGGTAAATGTTATTCAATGGTCATTAATGCACATTACAGTTGGGGCAGTGGTGATTTCTTGCAGATGTAGGACATGTTTATTTTGGCCAGTTTGAGTGGGTTACTTTGGTAGGGTTAATAGTTGGTGTAGTTTATCAATGTTGTTGCTTGTGGCTTAATTCTTTTGATAAGCCCTTGCAACAGATGGATAGGGTGGGTTATAGGGATTTGTATTTTGATTATACGTTTATAGGTGTGGGGTTTGGGGGTGTATTTGTGGCATTTGTTATGGTTGTGGTTAGTCATTTGGAAAAGTGAGGGCCAGCAAGGGCAAGGATGGTTTTTAGGTGCTACTCATGTATTGGATAGTTAGAGGGATGACAGTAAGGTTCGTAATCTATGATAGGGCTGCTGTTAAGGTTAGTTGGTGATTGCCTTTGTCTGGTTTTAGGGGGCATTAGCTTAATATCAGGGAGGGATTAAGGGTTTACTTTCAGTCGTTTGGCCTGTTTGTCACTTTGGCTATGTATGTCATGAGGACTATAAGCTGGAGGGTTGAGTCAGTGGCTTGTAAGAGAGAGGATGATTGAGGGGACATGGAGTATTTATTTTACTTTTGGTGTTTGTGTTAGCTGGTGTAGGAGGTTCATTGGGGTTGTTGGGGGATTCTGGTTTGTTTCCAGTTGCCAATATGGAACTCACAGGGCTGATGGTGGTTGGGCTGCTAACAATGCCATGATGGTTGTTTAATCATTTAATGTTATAAAGGCTAGTTGGTTTAATGACTGAATTGATATTGCACCTGTGTTAGAGAGATCTCATTGGTATGATGGTATGCAATTGGGTTTAATAACGAAATCGTATAGCTTGTTTTTTTGAATTGCTAGAATGCCACGATGACAGTTGAGCTGTTTTATTGCTTGTATGAGATAGTTAGTGTGATGGAGGGATTGCTAGACAACAGGAGTTTAATGATACTATTTTGGTTGGCAGTGATGGGGGAGTCATTAGAATTGTTATTGCTCTGGCATTAAGGAGAGCTTATTTGGTTATTATTGGATTGGGTGGTAAATGGGGTTGCAATGTAGCATGATGGCATGTAGTTGACTCTGCTTGGTTTTTATAATACCCTTGAAGTCATTGCGGAGCTGCCGTTTGTCATGAAGTGAAGATTATTTAGCTCATGTGCAGTGCAATGCTAGGTTATCTTAGCATTGGTGAAGGGTCAGTGCTTTGTTTTCAGTTGTTTCGGTAACTGTTTATTTGTTATGTGATAGGGTTTTAGGAGTTAACTCTACCCACTTTGATTAGTGGGGACGGGGTACACCGAATGATGTTTGGCAGGATGCCATAGTGGTTTTTGTTTGTTGGAAGTGTGCCGCAGAGAGGGGGAATAGCCTGCTCAAGCTGGTAGGTGGAAAAGAGGGGCAGGCTTGCCCTCTTCTGTTCCCCCTCTGGTGCTGGATGGTCAATTCAATAAGTTTGAAAAGGAAATTCCTTGATTTAGTCAATGCAAATGACTTGGAACAGCTAATCGATACCCCCACAAGGGGTGATAATATCTTGGACTTGGTATTGATCAACATGAGTAACCACTGCAGCATCCCTATAGTATCATCCTCCCAGGTAAAATCTGACCACAAAGTGGTCAATTTCAAAGTCACCATCTCCCCCCTACCCCCCTCTAGTTGGGATGAGAAATAAAAACTTCTCCAGTGCTGATTGCAGCCTCCTGAGGAATGGTATAAACAGTTTCAAAGCCCACATCCCCTCTATAGGAACTGGCACCAATAACCAAAACTACACCAAAGCACTATATGAGCATTTACATAGATGCATGGAATCAGGAATACATGACAGAACTAAATCCTCCTTACCAAGGAAGACTAAACCTGTCTGGTGGACATCTGTAATAAATAAACTCTATAACGAAAGGAAAAAATTGCTGTCCAAGACCAAGAAGGTACAGGTGCTCAGCTGGAAGCAATGTCACCTTAGCCTGAACAAGCAAATAAGAGCACTAGTGAAATCCTCCAAAACAAACTTTGAGTCCAAATTGGCCACATCTACTAGAGACAATCATAAAGCCTTCTTCACATATGTCCACAACCTCAAATGAAGCACCCAGAACTGTTCAGAACTGGTGGTCAAAGACAACACATACACAAAGGCAGTAGATATAGCAAATGTGCTGGTTGACAGATTTATCAAAAACTTTAACCCTCTGTCCCCCCGACCAGTATGTCAGGACATCCCCAGTTACTTGCCCTATGTATCTAGGGAACAGAACAGGTCATCACTGCTTTCTCAAAGACAAAAGGTACAGCCTCCATGGGACACAATAACATCCCAGGCTGCATCCTAAGTGAACTCAGGCAGGAACTTTCAGCATCATAAGGCACCCTATTCAACCAAAGCCCGAGTACTGGCTGCATCCCAGCTGAGTGGAGGACAGCCACTGTCATCCCTTTACATAAAGGTGGTGCATCCACTGATCCTGGAAATTAAAGACCCATCAGCCTAACTTGCCTGATCTGCAAGGCCATGGACTGGATTATCATGAACCTCAATAACAAGGACATTGTCAGTCTCCAAACACTTTATCCCACACAGTTTGGCTTCATCATGTGGACATCATGTCTCCTAAATTTGGTCGACTTCTTTAAGACAGTCACCAAATTCATGGATGAGGGGAAGACGGTGCACACCGCCTACCTTGACCTTGCCAAAGCCTTTGACACTATTCCCCACTCGGGCGTAATAGATAAACTCTCTCAACTAGGCATCAATACATATGTTTCCAAATGGGTAGCAAACTGGCACACTCATAGAACCTACGTAGTCAAAATATTTGAAGCCACTTCAAGCAGTAGACCAGTAACAAGTGGCATACCCCAGGGTTTGATCTTGGGGCCTTTGTTATTTGGGATATACTTTTCTGAATAGCAGGCCAAAACCAGTGGGTATAGCTGACCAAGTTTGCAGATGACTGCAAGTTGGGTGCTGTCATCAATTGCCCTAGTGATGTGGACATCCCCCAAGAGGGTCTCACTCAGACAAATGACTAGTGTCAGGAACATGTCCTCAAGCAGAATACCAGAAAATGCATCATCATCCCCTTTGGGGAGAGTGCCATCCCCACTAATTATCACAATAATAAAAATGTCCTAAGCAAGCAATTAGTCTTGTGGCATTTGGGCACCCAGGTTGATAGCAACCTGACATTTGACCACCATGCTGCTTCTGTTGTACAGAAAGCCTTCTATATGGCCCACCTCATAAGTAAGGGCATCTCATCCAGGGACAACGAGGTCACAACATCCCTGTATTCTTCCCTTATAAGGCCCATTATTGACTATAATGTCCCTTTCGGCATGTACCTCGCAAAGCACATGCAGCAGCTGGAGTGACCACAGAGGTTCCTCACAAGGAGAAACGAGGGCCTCAAACATCTACCATACACAGATAGGCTATAAGCCCTATCCCTTTCTTAGTTTCATACATACTCCTCAGAAGTGACCTCTGTCTGGCATACAAGACAATCACAGACCCCACCTTGATGGCACTGTTGCATATCCACAAGTCAAGCTCCACTCATGTAACCAACATGTGCAGCCTCAGCCTGGTCTGTGACATCAAGAAGATTTTTGGTAGCGGGACAGATGTGTGTCCCAGAGACTCCCCCATCTATGGAATAGACTCCCTCTCCACATCAAGCAGAGTACCTCTTTGCCACGTTTTAAGCACAACCTGAATAACTGGATGGGAACCAGAAAATATACTCCTGGCATTTCACTTGTGTCCCTGCTGGACAGGGGCATTGGGTGCTGATTTGTCTAAGCATGGGCGAAACTCTTGGCTAGGCTTATAAGGGCCTCAGGGCCAATAGCCTAGTAACATTCTATGATCCTATGACTTATGCTTTTATATTCACAGAATTAGAGACATCAGAAATTCTGACCAACTAATTGTGTCCTTATCAAGTGCTAGTTTTGGTAGACCTGTCAGCAAGGTGACCTTAGCCAGAATGCTGAAGTATTGCATTTCCTTTATTTATGACAAAAATATTGCTTTGCCTAAACCTGTGAAGGCACATTCTACAAGATCTGTTGCCACTTCAGCAATGTTCCTGTCTAGAACTTCAATGGATGATATATGTGCAGAGGCTTCTTGTACTTCTCCCCATACCTTTATTACTCATTACAAATTGGATTTGGTCTCTAGGGGAAGAGCATCGTTCGGTCCAATGGTGCTCAGGAATATCCTTCTATGAGTCCTCCCAAGGTCTAAGGTAGCTGGGGACCCTGTCCCATATGTCAAGGATAAAAGGAAGATTGACAACATCAGATAAAGAAGTTATATACTTACCATAATGTTCCATCTGTGCTGTCCATCTTCAATTATCCTTGACTCCCCTCCCTCCATCCCCTGGCCTTTGAAGATGTTTTTGTTGGACTGGATACTTTCATTGCACTTATGACATATATTGCGGCATGGCAGGTATGGTTTCCATTAAGACATCTTTAATTATGCTTTCTTTCTAATCTGAAAACTCAATCTGAGGTAACTGGGACAGGGGGATTATGGATAAAGATGAAGCTTGAGAGTTTTTGGCCTGACCGAACTATATTAATGGCTGAGTCACTTCTGATATCTGAACTGAACCCATATGTCAAGGATAATTGAAGATGAACAACATAGATGGAACATTATGGTAAGTGCATAACTTCCTTTTAGTGAAGAATGCTATCAAAGGCTTTTGAGTGCACTAAATAAATGATGCTAACCAGTTGAAATGTCAGGATCTGGTAGAGTAAGTCCTGAAACACAGAGACTGAATGGCTAAAAAACTGGCTTACATTAATTTGGAAATTGCAGTTTCCCAGAATATTCCCATTTGTCCAAGAAATAGCAGTCTCAGAGTTGGTATATGTACTGTAAGTTTTGGAGGTGTGACGGCATGCTCCCCACATCAGGGGGGGGACAGGGGAGGCAAAGAAAGTTTAAGTGAGAAGAGCAGTGCTCATGATCTGCTCTTCTCATTTATTTTTGGTCTTTTTTTTTTCAACTTTGGTATTCAGCATATTGAGTGCTAACATTTCAGTAGGGAGCCTTAATGATGCATACACTTAGCCCCTGGTCCAAAGTAGTACTCATTGGCTCACAGACGTCAACTAAGTTAGTGAATGTAGATCTGTTTCTAAGAAATCCATACTAAGATCACATAATGGACCAATACTGCGATTAGATTACAATTAAGAAGGAATACCTCTTTCAAAGATTTTACTTTATTTATCCTTGTAGACCAAGTTAGCCCCACTAAGCTAGTAGCCTCTTTTCAGGGGAGGCCCAAGGTGGTATTTTTATTATTAGGGCAAATTTAGCCAGGGTATTGGGGGATTTCCCCTTCTCTTTTCATGAAGGAGGCTATTGATGTTTACGCTTCCTGCTTCAGGTTCGAGTGCATAGGTGGCTTGGAGAAGCAGGGAGGAGGGATGGAGTATGTCCTGAGTTGTGGCAATTTAGATTCCTGAAAGAAAAATTAATCTTTTAAAATGGAAGGTAAGAAGGAGGTGCAAAGCAGAGAGATGATTTCAGAGGAGCAGATGTGTGCTGTAAATGTGGTTGATCCTGTGAAGGAAAGTGAGTTGTCAAGAGCAGTTGAGCCTTCTCAAAAGCATCTTGGTAATTTAAACGGGAGAGCGGTTGTGCCAACCATAGACTCAGAGGATATTTTTCAGCCAAATCTTCTTATGGAAGAAGATTCAATACAAATCTGTGTTGTTATAGCCATCCAGTCAGGGTTGCAGGATGTTTATTTAAAAGAAATTGTGGACCAAATTGAAGTGGAGAGCAAGTTGTCAGCATCCTGGGGGGAAATTATGGAGAAGATACAGGAAGAGGATGTGGTACAGACTGCAGAAAAGAATAGGTCATATGCACAGATAGTTTCATAGTACTACACTTGATCTTGATCTTAGCCAAAAGGCCGAGAAGCGATGAACAAATAAGAGAAAGAAAAAGGAGTGAAAGATGTCAAGGAAGAAATTCATGGTAACACTAAGTAGTAAATAAGAAAAAGGGCTCAAAAGGTATGAGGTCTGGGACACTGTAATTGCACCACTGGGTACTTCTCCAATGAGGTAATAGCTTTTATTCACATTAATAAAGAAACAGATTGTGACATTTTGTTTGAGATTGGGCAGTATTTGTCAACATTTTTGTTGCAGTTTGAGTTAAAAAAAAGATAGTAATCCTTGAAACTCGTGTGATGAAAGCATTTCATAGAGAGGATAAAAAGAGGATTTTTAAGAAATTTCAAAAGGAAGTCAAAAAAGAACTATTAAAGGACTATATAATGACTTTATGTAAAAAAGTTATTTACACTACAAAAAAGTATATGATGATGTTTATGGACTGGTGGTTAGGAATATGGATTAATTTTGATAATGGAAATGGAAACTGTTATACATATTACAAATGTAATAAGTGTAGATGGTAAAAGAGGTCATTTGATTAGTAACTGTGACAAAATAAAATATTTTATTTGTGGTAAGCCAGGACAAAAAGCGAATAAATCTGATCTAATATTTAAAAAAATGTGAGCAAATTGGGCATGTATGGGTAGATTGTGAAGAAAATGTAGAATACATAGAACAAGAGCAGATACAGGAATGTGTTCATGATACAGAAATAAATGTAGAAGAGGAACATGGAGAACAGATTACAATACAAGAAATAATAGATGATAGATGATATGAAAAACAAAATAATAAAGGAGAGGAAGTGGTGCAAGAAACAAACGAAGAGGACTATGTATACTGGACAGTAGTGAGGGGGAAATAATTCTATAGGGAAAATGCTGAAAAAGGAAAAGGAAGTTTAAAAGTGTAACTGTGAAAGAAAATAAAAAAAGGAACAGACAGAAGTGGAAGGGGATAATAAACTTGCTTTAAAAGGGAGATGACATTTTTAGCAATAAATGTTAATAGTATAAAGAATATTAAAAGAAGAATTGGTGTGTATTAGAATGGTGTGCTTCACTTGATCTGCATATAATTATATTAGCAGACATGAGAGTATTCATGAGAGGATTAAAAGAAGAAGAAAGGCTACAAATGGAAGAGCTGTGGGGTGGAAATATTATTCTGAATATGGGAAAAGATATATGGTTGGGAATAGTTGTGTTATGTCATGAAGCAATAAAAGTTTTAGTTTTACTGTCATGGAATTGGGAAGAACTATGGTGATAGATATAAGGTGGGAAAATGCATATAGAATTATTGCAGTATATGCATATGTTACAAAGAAAGAGAAATGTTTAAAAATAATTCTAAATTACATAGGAATAAATATGGAAATAATAGGGGAAGTGATTTTACAAATATATATGAAATAATGAAGTAATGAAAAGTGGAAAGTTATATGATATATAGCTATTTATATAGACAAACACACACACACACACACACACACACATATATATATATATATATATATATATATATATATATATATTATATATCTTTTATATATATATATATATATATATATATATATATATATATATATATATATATATATATATATATATATATATATATATATATATATATATATATATATATATATATATATATGTAGATATAAATATACATATATATATATAGACATATATATATATATATATATAGAGAGAGAGAGAGAGAGAGAGATGGGACAACAAAAAATGGACTTATAAAACAAATGATATAAAAATGGAAATTTATTTTGTAATATCTGACAGTTTACAAACTGTGCAAGAAGGAATAAAGATAACAGGTTCATTGGATCATTTAGCTATGTGGGTAGAAGTGCAGGAAAAGGCATTAAGAGGTTTAGTGTAAAAAGACTTAGATGAAGAAGGTAGAAAAAAGATTATGGAAAGCTCATATAGGCTAGAATGAAAATACTAGAATGAAAAATGAAACATTTTAGCCAAAGACATAAATAAATCTAAGTATAAACCATCACAAGCATACAGGCTTAATAACTTCCTGGAGTGTCCTTCCCTTCTACTGTTAAACATTATTCTATGCTAATTCATTTTAGTCATCTAACTAAAGCTTTAATTTTCAATAAGCAGTGAATCGAGCAGTATTCATTTAAACCTGGCCAAGTTTATGCATTCAGCAGAATCTACTTTATCAATTTATTTTTCTCCAAATTTAAGGTCCATGACCCCCCTCTGATGTCATTTTTAACATTATCAGTTACCATACATTTGAAATGGTGACCCTGGATAATATGTATATGTTTAGCTAATGTATTATTTCCTAATACTATATTTGTGCTGATAAATATGCTCCTTAAATTTACATCCAGTTTTGCCCACACAAAAACATGGACATTCCTGACAAAATGCTAAATACACCACTTGACTACTGTCATAGTTATAGCTAACCTGTACTTTACATTGGAACCCTCTATTATTAAAAGCATTAACTGTATAAATAAGTTTACAAAAGAAGCAAACAACACATTTCCTCATTAAAGCATGCCTGGCTTGTTCCTTTAAATTCAGGTTCTCTAAAATGTTTTTAAAATTAGAAACCCTCTGAAATACAATATTTGGCTTTTTCCATATTCTGTCTCTAACAAAATGCACCCTCATTCATAAATACCCAATTATTGTGGAGTATCCTTAATGTTTTATGACTGCCATTAAAGGTAGTAGTAACATTTGTAAAAAAATAGTGTTAACAGGTTCATTTATTACTTTCTGATTTTCAGTAGAAGGTATTTATCCACTCAAAACTGGTTTAAAATGGACAAGTAGCATTTTGTTCTGTACTTCATTAACTACCTCCTGAAGTAATTGATAATGGTACCCTCTTCTAGTAGAGAAGAAAAAGCAAACTCCACAGTGTTATACAAACCTTTTTAATAAAATAACACCATTTTCAGACAATGGGTCCTTCTTCAGTGTTAATAAAATTCATAGTAAAAAGCTAACATTCTTGATACTAAAAAATTAAAATCACATGACCCAGCCCTAACCTATCAAGCACTAACAATTTATAAATTAACAAATTTGAAAAGAACTTTTTAAAGCAATATTCCATACATTAAATAATACATTACATCACATAGATTACTTCAATGTATGCAGAAATTCCTGTTGTTTAATGGATTTGCTTCTGCTTCTTTTTTAATATAGGTTTCGATGTAACCTGCTTATTCAAACCAGGGTGAGAGTCCACTTGTAGGTGGATAAACCATTCATATTCTTTGGTGTCTAATCTATTTATCGGGTCACCATGTCTAATATTTGAAATTAAGACGTCTATTACACAAAACAGGAATTGATGTGAATCATCAGTCTCCTGTACATGTTGGGCTAAGGAGTTAGTAGCAACCTTCCTCCGTATCTCTGACCTATGCTCTATAATCCTATCTCGTAGCCTTCTTGCAGATTTACCAACATAGAAACAAGGGCATTGTTGGCATAATGCCAGATAAATCACATTTGTAGTATTACATGTAGCTGTGCAGTGAAAAATAAACTTTCTACCATTCAAGGGATGAATAAATTCAGTTAGTGTAATTATACTAGAACAACATTTACAATTATAGCAGGGATAGGTGCCTTTTGTGTTATAAGTGACAGTACTTGCCCTATTCAAAGTAAAATCTTTGTAACATAAATGCTTTTTCAAGCTGTCACAATTCCTATAAGTGAAACATGGTCTGGTGGGAAGCCTCTTCTAGTAAACATTTCTACTAAATTGTTACACTCATCCAGAAAATGATGTTCTAGAGACACCATCATTGCAGCTCAAATGAACTGACCCTTGTCTACATATTTTTTTTCTGATGGTATGTGTGGGCACTTGTAAAATGGAGAAATGTATTTGACTATGTCTTTTTACTACATATTATTGAAATATATCTTTGATTTCCTCTTTCTTTTTCAAGAAGTATTTCGAAATAAGCTATCCTTTCTGTATCAAACTCATGTGTGGACAAAAACTCAGTAGTATCATTAATATACTGCATAAAATCATTAATAGTTTCCTTCTTGTCCTACCATATAATAAAAATATCATCAAGGTAGTGTACATTCAAATGTAACATCATTTATCATATTATTGTTAAATAAAAATTTCCACTTCCATTGGGCCATGGCAATGTTGTCAAAACTGGCCCCACACTGTGAGCCCATCATGACCCCTTGTTATTTGGAGATATTTTCCATGAAAATACAAAACAAATATTGCTACATACTATATCCAACAGTTCCTCATATAATTTAATGTCTTCCTATGTTACAGCCTTCATTAATAAAAATTCAGTCACTCACTGTATTCCTCTATTCTGGGGTATGATTGATTACAAATATTTATCAATAGTTAATAATACATCATCAGCTCTAAACTCTAACTGGTTAATCATACTTAAAAAATCTCCAAGAGTCTTTGCAAATGTGTTTTTCTTCTTTTAATAGATCTTTAAATTTGTTATCTAGGTATTTAGCACAACAAAATGTAACTGAATTTATCCCATCCACAATAGGATGCATAGGTGGATTATTTAAGTCCTTGTGCTTTTTAGGAACTCCAGAAATGACAAGAGTTTATGGGGCTACCATATTTAAATAATTATAAAGATCCAGATTTTTTTTCCTATCAATAAATATATCTGGAATCTGAAAATGTATTCACTTATATGCACTGCTGAGTTGGTTCTTGGCCACCAACTCATATGTATCAGTTTGAAGAATGCTGACCACTTATTGCTATATACAGCAATATGATTAACCAGCTAGAATTCAGAGCTGATGATGTATTACTGAGTATTAATGTTAAAGATTTATATTCAGTCATACCCCAGAAGACGGAAATACAGTGGGTGACCTTTTTGTGGCAACCTTCCATTGTTTACATTTTTTTTTTGTTTTATGGATTACAATATGAATTAAACTGCAATCCTTGGAACACATATATTGTTCAAGCATTTAATAGAGAGACAAAAAAGAAAATGTATGTTCAGTTTTGAACTGAAGTAGGAAAAAGTATGAAAAGTCTATTTAAATAGTGTATGCAAAGATGTTGGACATCACAAAAAATATAACATAGGTTTATGGACTGGAGGTTGGAAATGTGGTGTTATATTACAAATGGAAAAGGACAAAATAATACATGTAACAAGTATAATAAATGTAGAAGGTAAAAAAGATACTGTGAAATACTAGGGCAATCAAAAATGTGTTAATTTTGTGGAAAGAGCGATCATTTAATTAGTAATTGTGTCAAAAGAAAATGCTATATTTGTGGTAAAGTGAGACATAAAGCAAAAAATGTGAAGTGGAATTTGTGGAATGGGAAAAACCAGAGCAGGAAAATACAAAAGATAAGGAGAAAGGAGGTGAAAGTATAGGAAGGAACAAGAGATAAAACAAGAAGAAGGTATAGAAGGATCTCAAGAGAAAGAGTAGAAAGAGCAAATAATAATAATAGATAATAACGTGGTAAGAGAAGATGAAAATCAAAAGACGATAGAAAATGATAGAATAAGAAGGGTATGGTGTAATGGGAGAAACAATTGATGAAGAAGACATAAATTGCAGAGTGGTTAAAGGAAAGAAAAATTATTTTGGGGAAAGGGTAAAAATAGGAAAGGGAAATTCAAGGGGGACAATGAAAAAAGTAAAGGGTAGATGGGAAATAAGTAATAAACAAAGAAAAAGCTGAACATTTTAGCAATAACTGTGAACAGTATAATGTATATTAAAAGAAGATTAGGAGTATTTGAATGATGAAGAACACTTGATATGGATATTATTATACAAGCATTTTAACAGAATGGGAAACATTGCAAGTAGAAAAATTGTGGGGAGGTGAGATTATTTGGCATATATGGAAAGAAACATGTTCAGATATAGGAATATTATATATAAATTCAATAGGAATTGTGGATTATGCTTTAAAAATATTGGTTAGAGTAACAATGATAGCTGTGATGTGGAAAAAGTGGGTTTATAGAATTACTGCAGTTTATACATATGTTACAAAAAAAGAGGAGAGTGGATGTTCAAAACAATTTTAGATTATGCAAGTGGCAACATGGAGATATTATTAGTGGGCAATTTTAATTGCAACCTAAGAAGGTAAAAAGAGGGTACTGATGTTAAATAATATATGATACACTGAAAAGTAGAACATTATATAAATTAGACAATAAACAGTGCACTTACAGAAGAAGTAATTTAAGGAATGAGTTAGATTATTTTATAATTTCAGAAGGTTTGAAAATTATTCAAGAAGGGAAAAAAATACAGGATTTTCAGATCATATGCAATTTGGATAGTGATTCCAGAATGAAAGGGTTATATAAAGACAGATGAAGGTATTAAAAAATTAAATGAAAAGATTTAGATAAGGAAGATAGAGAAATGGTTAAGCAATTGTGGGAATTGTTTGGAATCAATTTCTCAGAAATCCAGGCTAAAGTAGATGCCTTTGGTTTACATCTGTTGATGATTGCAAATTGGATGCAATCATTGAGTCCCTCAACAATATGAACATATTACAGAAGGGGCTAACACAGACAGATAACTGGTGCCGAAGCCATGGTCTAAAACTAAACACAAAAAAAATGCATCATCATCATCACTTTGGCAACATGGAATTCCTTGCTAATTACAATATTGACAGCACCCACAAGATCTGGGAACACATGCAGATAGCAATCTGAACTTTGACCCCCAAGTTTCCACAGTGGTAAGCAAAACATTCTACAATGCATATCTAATAAGTAAGGGCATTGCATCCAGGTCTAAGGATGTTATAACTCTACTGTAATCAACCCATCAACCCTCATCAGACCATTAATAGAGTACAATGCTCCCTTCTGCATGTACTTCACCAGACACTTGTAGCAGCTGGAAAGAACACAGAGGTTTCTCACAAAGAAAATGTGGGGCCTCCAAACCATGACTTACATTGACAGAAGAATGCCCTGTCACTGTACTCTGTATCATATAGGCTGCTGAATGGCGACTTGTCCCTGGCTTACACGGCAGCCTCTGACCCTGCCCTGATGGATATGCTGCACATCTGCAAGTCAAATGGCACAAGAGTCACTCAATCTCGGGATCTTAACCTAACAACTAACATTAACAGAACATGATGAGACAGATATATCTCCCAGAGATTCCTGCTACTCTGGAATAAACATCTAATTCACATGAAGTAGAGCTTCCACTGAACCTATTCAAGCACAACCTGGACAAATGGATGGAAGACTGCAAATTCATCCCAGAGGTGGCATCCTAGTTGTTGTTTATCATAGACTTACTCTGCAAATTACATCCATTTAACAAAGGACAACTGAGACAATTCAGGATTAACATGGCTAGGCTTGTATGGGCTTGAGAGCCACTAGCCTAGTAACTTCCTATGAAAAATCATGTAGGTATGAGAGCATTTTACAAAAATTGGATGTTTTAATGGATACATTTTATAGAAAAGATAAGAATGTTTTTTGAATGGCAAAGTTTATAAAGAAAAGAGTAGAAGAAAAAATATAAGGAAGTAAGCAATGATGTGTTTAGAGAGTTAGTAAGGAATAAGAAAGAATTTTTGAAAGAGAAAGGAAGATATATGAAATGAATCAAGAGAAAATTAAAAATATGTTGCTTAAACAAATGTATTTTTTACAAAGGAAAATGGAAGAGGTAGCACTTTAATTAAACTAGTAAAAGAAAATCGAAAAATAATAAGTAATAAGAAATGAGAAAGGAGAAAATGTTAAAACTCTACAAGATATAATCTTCTTCTTCTTCTTCTTTCGGCTTTTCCAAGTTAGGGGTCACCACAGTGAAACTCTAATCCACTAATGATTGGCAGTAGATTTTTACAATGACGAGGTGCCAGCCCAACACCCAACCTTCAATGAAGTCACGCCCATTCATGCATGTCTTTCGAATGCCACTTGACCACAGGGAGGACATGCAGACTCCACACAGAAGGTGCTCCAGCCAAGAATTGAGTGGGAGAACCTCTTGCTGTGAGGTGACAATGCTACCACTGCACCACCATGGCTAAATATAATAAAATAATATACAGAAAAGACATTTAATAACAAGACAGAAAGAAAACAAAAATAGAAAGTTAAAAAATTAGCAAAAGAGGATAATGAAGAGTTAGAAAAAGAAATAATAGTGGAAGAAGTGAACAATGTGTTAAAGAAATTAAACATTGAATCAACCAGAGGACTGGATGGGACTACATATTATATATTATAAAAGCATGTCAGATTAGCAGAAGAAGTATTTTGTGGAAGTAGTAAATGAATTGTTAGAATAAGCTGTTGAAGAAAAAGAAATATGTTTAGGGGGCCAGGGGCAATGAAGTTTATATGGAAAAAAGGGGAAAGGGGGTCATGAGAAGTTAGAGACCAATAGTTTTGAACAACACAGATTACAAGATTTTTATGAAAATAATTGAGAAGAAAATAGAAATTAAATAAATGAAATATTAGAATAAATATTTTTTGGAAAAGGGTATTAAGAATTATTGATGATTATGAGAGAAATTGTGGATGACATAAGGAATAGGAAGACTGAAGTTAAAATTATGACAGGTGATTGAAGCAAAGCACTTGGTAAGATAAAGCATGAAACTTTATGGGATATAATGAAAGTTTATAATACAAGTGAGAAAATAATAAAAATATTTGTTTCAGTGTATGAAAATAATAAAGGGATAGTGGTGAATGGTTGGTTAATTTAAGAAATAGATACAAGACGTGGTATAAACAGGGATGTCCAGCTAGTAGTATTTTATTTGCACTGCTTATGAATGCAGTTGCTAGTAAGATAAATACATCATTAAGAATAGCAGGATAGGTCTATAGAAGGAATAAAAGTACCAGTTATGTTTTCTTTTGCAGATGACATGACAAAAAGCAAAGAACGAATGACAGATTTACTAAGCAACTTAATCAATATTTGAGGGCTATCGGTATGAGTATGATTAAGGACAAACATAAAGGTTTATATGCAACAGATAAAATATGAAATATTTAGTTAAAAAGACAAGAAATAGAAATATTAGGTATAACATTTGGTACTGGTCTACTTAGAATGCAACAATGGGATAATATGATACAAAAATTAAGGAATATTTATTTTGTAAGGCATGTAAGTTGTCATATACATAGAAATTATAATCAATTTTGTTTTATTGGGAAATATTGCATATTTAGCGAGTGTGTTTATATTTCCTGAAAGTATCAAAAATAATGTCAACTGTGTTTTCATTTATATGGGGATCCAGATTAAACCCAATGAAGAGGGGTGTTGTATGTTAAATAAAATAGAGGAGGACTGGGTTTGGTTAACCTAGATGTTTATGCAAAATCGATGAATTTACATAAAGTATTGAAATGTTTAAAAGAAATAAATAAATTGTTAAGTTTAGTAATGAAAGAGGAATATAAGGAAATATGGGATAGTATGAGTAAATTGAAGAAAGTTAAAGAATGTTTGAGTGAGATAATAAAAGAGTGCCAAGAAAAAATTGTTATGGAAAATAAAGATAGACAATATAGAATATATATAATAATATAGGAATAATGAGAAAGAATGGAATTCAAATAAAGTGAATAAGTATTATTGCTTATAACAGTTGGAACAACTATGTAACAAAATAAGTGGAGTTTTTCTCCCGGCCTCCGCAGAAAACGGACACTTTCCTGGTCAACAAATGTAAAATAAATGAATAAATAAAGAGCTTTAAAGGCAAGATAAGAATTGTGCAAAAAAAAACAAAAACATTTAGAACATAGAGATTTTCTATTATCAATAAAGAAGTTGCCAGTAAAAGCAAATATGTCATATAAAAAATAGAAGAAAGAATATGTAATTATTGTGGTGAAGTTGAAACAAGAGAACATGTTTTATATGATATAAATGGGTGAAGAAATTATGGAAAAGTTTACGTCAAAATAAGGATGTGGAAGGTATTACAAGAAATTATATAAATGTGAATATGTTAGAATATGGTTATTATATAGTAATAACAGAGGAAAAGATGCAAAGAAAATAGATAAAAAGATATTTTATATAACATGGACTGTATGGAATGAAAGATTAGATGAGATAAAATTTGTTGCAAAAATGGATATTGCCAGAATTATTGAAATAAATATGATTTTGGTTATTATAAAAAGAGTGGGGGCAAACAGGGACTGTAAATAAAGAAGTGGAATTTAGTTACAAATTTAGGTAAATGATAGAAAATTAGTGCAAAAATATGCAAATATTTATAAATAATGCATATGTAAATGTTAAAAATATAATAGATATGGTATTTAATGATGGACCCCTACTTGTGATTGGTACTTTTGGATTGTTTGAAGTAAGTACATGTGTATATCCTATTTCTAGCACAGTAGCAGCTGGGAGGATGGTACAAAAGATGAATACAATGGAAGCAGCAGATGTGATTACCAACTCAGTAGAAGAAGTTTCCAATGTTACAGAGGATTTGGAAATTATATTTCCAAAAGAGTTATTTTTGGAATCAGAGGAGTCAGCAAAAGTGTATATCATTACAATTCTTCTGTCTGGAGGGTTGTAGGATGATTTAGTAAATGACTTAATTAACCAAAGTAAGCTAGAAAATTAAGAGAACTAAGAAACTTCTTTGAAAAGGGACAGTATTCAGATAATGAAAAGATTATCTGAGACAGTCACGACCAACTATGGGGGACAGAAAGAAAAGAAGTGGTGAGATTACACAGTAAAAGAAGTTAGGAGTTGAAAGAATTTAAGGTATGGGGCACTATAATATTACCTTTGAGTGTGAAAACACAAAAGGTAACAGCTTCTAATCTAATAAATAGAGAGACATTTTTTGTGAATTTTTTAGACTGCGCAGGGCATGGAAATGTTTTTATGTGAATCTGAAAAGTGACAGTATGATAATCCATGGAATGATTATGTGCTAAAAGCTATTTTTGAAAGACAAAAATAACGTTTGCATATAGTTTCAAACAGAGGTGGAAAGACAGACTTTAAAAGGGCATTTAAAATATATGTAAAGAAACAATGGACATTTCAAAAGTCTATTATAACAGGGGTTTATGGACTAATGCGGGGATTGTAATGTTGTTTTAAAAATGGAAATGGATAAAATTGTGCACATTGTAAGTATTACAAATGTTGAAAGAAACAAGGGTGTTGTAAAATGTTGGGGACAACCAAAAACATTTTTTGGTAGGGGGAGAAGTATATTTAGCAAATAAATGTGATAAAAAGAAATGGTATGCATTTGGGAAAATAGGGCATGATGCAAAGGAATCTGAACTTGAATGTTATAAATGTAAAAGAAAACTGACCATACATTTATGGAATGTAAAGGAAAAGAAAATTAAACAAATATTAAAAATAACGGAAATAAACAACAAATTGTAAATGAAGCAGAAATAAAAAGGATGACATTTTAGAAAAAGAAAAGGGAGCTAGTAAAGAAGAAGAGGATATATAAATAGCATTGAAAGTTAGTAATAAGGAGGATATACATTTGAAACTGGTAACAGAAAACAATCTATTGGTAAAAGAGTAAAAGAGAGAAAATGGGAATTTAAAGGCACTAATAAAAATGAAAAAAAAGAAAGGAAATGGATGACATGTATTATATTTCAAAAATAAATAAACAAAAATAATTAGTATAAGAATAAAAATATATCCCTTAAATTAAGAAACAGAGAAAGGAATAATGCAAGAAATATTTAAACAGTATGAAAAATTTAACAAGAAAGATAGGGATTTTAAAACAGTGTAATAAATGTGATGTGGATATAACTGTCTTGAAAGATAAAAGGTTTCTGTCATAAGAAGAAAGATTACAGATGAAAAAATATGGGGATGAGTAAAAGCAGAGGATTTGAGAAATGAGCAGTGTTCAGAATAGAATTATTATGAGAAGAGTAGTTTAGATGTGTTATAATGGGAAGATTAATAATTGTAAATTTAAAATGGCAAGGAAGGTTTATAGAATTATAGCTGTGTATGCTTACATTATATTTAAAAAAGGGAGAACTTATTTTAAAGGATGTTAGGAAATATAGTAGTAAATATAATACTATATTAACAGAAGATTTAAGCTGTGACTTAATGGGTAATAAAAAAAGGACAAGGACTAAGAAGCTGAGTGGACTACTGGCTTTCTGATCATCTTTGTTCCAGCTTGTTCTTCTGGTTTGTTGTTTGAATAACAGTTTGTTTTCAGACTTTATAATATCAGAAAGAATAAGCATAGCAGAAAGAGCAGATATTTTGACTTTTTTTACAGATCACTTAACATTATGGATAGAAATAATTGAAGATAAAGAATATATAAGAAGAGGAAAGGGTATAAAAATAATAAATGAAAGAATGGAATAAAAAAGAAAAATAATTAATTGTATAATTATGGAAGAATCGTGTTACTATGAAGCCACTTTATGATAGTTTGTCAGATTGGTGGATTATTTGTAAAAGAAAATTTAAAAGGATTTTTTTTACTACACTGACAGAGTAAAATAATAAAGGAAGAAAGAGGGATATGTCAAAACATATAAATACACATTTGAGAATTTAGAATACAATGATAGAGAATACTGAAAAAATAGAAAGAACTTTATAAAAGAAAAACAAAATCAAGTCATTATTATGCAAAAATAGGGTATGGTATTTTGGGTCTGTATTAGAACAGGACTGGAGATAGGAACAGTTATTACTGATATTCCAGCATGCCTATCTGTTGATGAAGCATTTGGTTTAACACAAAACAGATGTGACAATGAAGGTGTGGATAGCATAAAAAATAAAGATGTGGACAACATAATACATTAATTTAAAGGTTTTAATGTGTTTAATTACATGAATGTGGATATTTCCCATGAATTTTTTATGTTATTTTCTAAGGGAATGAAATTTATACCCACAGTAGGGTTCAATTTAGTTGACACTATTACGAAATTGAAACTATACTGTAGGAGGCTGAATTTAGCCCTACAGTTTAAACAGCTTGATCAGAACAGTAATCTTGTTACATCTAATGCTCTTAAGAAGAAGAGTACTTTTATTCCATTTGCTAATCCGTGTGTGGCTAGTTTTGAAAGAATGTCTTGCCAGGACATCTACAGGTTTAACAAAATTTATAAAACTGATAAATTTATTAAACAATGTATTAAAGACAATTTAATAGAGAGTGAATGCAAATGTTTAAACCAACTTATGAACAACAATGAGATTAGGGTCAAGAAACCTGATAAGGGGGTGGAATTGTTATTTAATAGTATGGACTATATTAATGAAATGGATAATATTTTACAACAGTCTGGTAATTATGAAACTATCTCTCTTAATGAGATTAATATTGGATATAAAAGAATTGATTAAGCATTGGAGGAATATTTAATCAATCATAGAATTACAAGTGATACATATCATTACTTAAAAGTGGAATTCCCTATTTTGGCTACTATTATAGGTATTCCTAAGGTCCATAAGAATATGACACACACTCCCTTTTAGACCCATAGTTTCAGGTAGTATATCCAAAACCTACCCCTTAGGGGTTGCTATTGATACATAGATTAAACCTGTATACAATAAAATTCTACACCTTATCAAGGACTCATGGACGTTTCTAGGACATCTTACACCTAATTTATGGAGTAGTGAATTAATTTTTATTACTATCGATGTCATATATTTATTTTCTTGTATTCCTAAGGACATTAGATTAGAATATTTTTGTAATAATCTGAGGAAATATTCTGACATGGATTGGGATCGAGTATGTCTTATTACAGACATGATGGGATTAGTGTTGGACTAGAATTACATCCATTTTTAATGTGAATATTTTAGGCAAACCAGGGGAGTAGCTATGGGAGCATCTTGTGCTCCCATTTTTGCAAACTTGGTTATGCTAGAATGGGAAACGGAATTTCTGTTTGGATGTGAATTTTTTCAACACATTGTTTACTATACGAGATATTTGGACGATTTGTTTTTGTTATGGAATGGTCCTATGGACAAGATTAATTCTTTCGTTAATTATATTAATAACACTACTGATTTTTTAAAATTTACTCACAACATCAGTGATAGTGGTATAGCATATTTGGATATGTATATTAGTCATTCTGATGGAGAGTTCATATCACAAATACATAGGAAAGATACTTTTTCCAATAATTATTTGGAATTTAGTAGTAATCACCCTCAGTATGTATTCAAAAATGTTTTTAAGGGGCAGTGCATCAGGGCAGTCCATATGTCTTTGACTAGAGAAGTCATGAATAAAGAACTGGACTTCATTAAATCTATGTTCACCAATAGGGGGTACCCCAGTTCCTTATTGCTTGATGTTGTCAACTATGTAAGAAAAGAATGGGGTAAGAAATATCCACCTTTATTGGGTAATCCATCGCTTATTACTACTAAAAACGATGGTATAGTATCTAATTCAGGTTATAGTAATCGGGTATGTGTGCTGATGTATTCGCCGTATGTGCAATACATTAAAAATATTATCAAGGGACATTGGAATTTGATTACTGTGGATGATGATACAGCAACGATATTAGGTACACATCCTTGCTTTGTTTATAAAACCGGATTTAATATTAAGAGATTATTGGAAACCATGACAGATAAATTTGATAAGAAAAGGAAAATATTAGGCAGTAAAAAATGTGGATCATGTAAGCAATGTCATGCAGTTAACGAAGCTGATGGGTGTAAATTAGATGACTTTAATAGGACTTATATAAAATGCAGGGCGGGAAATTGTAACACCAAATTTGTTATTTATTTAGCAACATGTATGTTATGCTCTGCATTTTATATAGGAATAACAGAGAGACAATATAAGCGACGCATATATGACCATTTGTATAGTATTAGGGTTAAAGATAAAAACAATGCTTTATATTGACATTTACTCAAAAGTGGGGACACACACTATTTTAAATTTGCCATTATTGACTATGTTGACATATTATCTTGTGGTGGCAATTGGAAAGCTCTCCTAGGTATGAAAGAGAGCAAATGGCAGATTTTAATTGATGCGACAAGACCACTGGGCATCAATGATCACATCAGTATTAAACCATTTTTGGTTATGGCATTAAGGTTTTATCTTTATTATTGTACGCATTGTTATGCATAGTTAGAGATGTGTATAAGTCATCTTTTTTATGTTTATGTGATTTTTTATTTTTGTTTTCATTGTATGTTTTACTTACACCTTTTGTTTTTCATATACACTGATTATTAGACAAGTTCATATCACTAGGTCAACATTTTCAGATATTTCGTACATTTTTTGATATTTTGAATATAATTTAAGAGTTTTTATTCTCACAATACAAGTGTTATTAAATTGGGTACATTTTTGATAGCTAGATTAAGTTTGTCAGCTGTCAGTGATGATTCAATATCAGTACTGTCTTTTTAAACTTTTTAAAATTTTTTGGCGCCTAAAAGTGCATTTAAATGACTGAGTACTATGATTACATTGTTCTGATGAAGTCTGTTTTATCAGATGAAAGCGCTTAACCGGTAGTTTTCTTGTGTTTGCTGTGGACAATAAATATTTTGTAACCTGTTTGAGCCGTGCAGTATTTGTGTGGAGCTATCATCTTTCAGACCTGTTGGTGTCTTTGGATACTTTTATATTTAAAAAAGGACTTCAAATAGAAAAAAAACAGCTTACGCCACGCTATGTAGACTTGAGAAGTGGATAAATAGAAAGATAACTACTATAAAATCATGTATTTATTGTAGAATCATACGAACCATTACACAAAGATAAAAAACAAGTTGAGCGCTTTCACCTGTTGCTAATACAGGCTTCATCAGAACTGAATGCCATATTAAATTCCCAACTAAATTTAAAAGTTCTTTGGCGCCAAAATACCTTGAAAATTTAAAGACGTACACACTTGATTTGTATGCACAATACTCTAAAGAAATTGTAACAAGGCTATTACTTAAGGGTAATACCAAAGGAGAATCTGACAAGCTCTATAATGTTATAAATATTATAAATATTATTAAAAATTTTGTTAAAACATTATAAAGATTATAAAAATAGTCTGAAAATAATACAAGTTTAACTAATGCTGGTGAAATGCAATATATAGTGTGGTGTCTAAAATCATTAAAATGGCTTTGAATGCTATGCACAGGAAATTAGTATTACAATAGTTGTTACTTATTGTGCTCAATAAGTGTAATAAAAATAATAAAAAAAAGAACATATTAAAACACACAGTTGATACACTATAAACCATTATTAGTATATAAATATTAATGACTCAATTTTTGTAATAATGGCTTAATAGTCAAACTTTCATTCAGGCCTGGGGCTGATGATGCATCAGTATAAATTTGCCACCACATTTCTCTATATGAAAGGTGTCCCTTCTGATCGCTTCCTCTAGGGTCTACTTTTACCATATCAATTATGCCAAAAGTAAACTTATGTTCTGCTCCTTTTTGTTTAATGTGTCTATAAAGAGCATTTTTTTCATCATTCTTTTTAATGGAATAAAAATTACAATATATTCTTTTGTTCAGCTGAAAAATAAGTTATGAAATGTGGGAAATTGATAAAGTGGAATTGAAAACCATGGGCATAGAAGAGTTTCATTAAAATCTGAGACTGACTACTTTATAATATCAGAAAGAATAAGCATAGCAGAAAGAGCAGATATTTTCACTGTTTTTACAGATCACTTAACATTATGGATAGAAATATTTGATGATAAAGAATATATAAGAAGAGGAAAGGGTATAAAAATAATAAATGAAAGAATGGAATAAAAAAGAAAAATAATTAATTGTATAATTATGGAAGAATCGTGTTACTATGAAGCCACTTTATGATAGTTTGTCAGATTGGTGGATTATTTGTAAAAGAAAATTTAAAAGGATTTTTTTACTACACTGACAGAGTAAAATAAGAAAGGAAGAAAGAGGGATATGTCAAAACATATAAATACACATTTGAGAATTTAGAATACAATGATAGAGAATACTGAAAAAATAGAAAGAACTTTATAAAGGAAAAACAAAATCAAGTCATTATTATGAAAAAATAGGGTATGGTATTTTGGGTCTATATTAGAACACCGAACTTTCAAAATTTCGAGTGTTCTAATATCTACCCATTTTCAGTGAATGCTGAAAATATCGAAGAAACAGAAAAACAAATTTTTTCCTAGGAAAGAATTCAGTTATCCGTTTCTGTTGCTTCGGTATTTTCAGCGCTGTGGTGGAAAGTTACAGGTTGGGTTCAGTAAGTGTGTGATTGTGTGGACATGAGGATTAGGGCAGGTTAGGTGAGTTAGGTTTAGGGTGTGGGTCAGGAAAGTGTGCGATCGTGTGGACGTGAGGGTCAGGGTGGGGTAGGTGAGTTAGGGTTAGGGCATGGGTGAGGTGACTGTGTGATATTAATGGATCTTAGCATTAGGGTTTTGGTTAATGTAAGTGGATAGTTAGTGGTGTATGTATAATTTAGTGTAGGGTTAGGTGTAAGAGTTTAGGTGTATGTGTGTGGATTGCTATTTGTTTGGTGTGCTTGTGTTGTGTGTATGTGTTTTGGAACAGCAATTTTTTTTTCCCTAGGAAAGAATTTGCTGTTCTGTATGTTCGATGTTTTAAATTTTCAATTCATAGGGTTTGATATTAGAACACTTGAAATTTTGAAAGTTCGGTGTTCTAATATACACCCTGGTATTTTTACAAGGCAAGAAGGATGAGGTTTCACTATATTTAAGTATTTTAAGTAAAATATTAAAGCAGAATAGTTTTGTAATGAGCAAAATGAAAGATAAAAGGGGAAGTTTACAGAAAAGCCAACATCAGATTATGGAAATTGTTCTAAGTTATATGGAAGAAATTTTTAGAAAGGAAATGAAAGAATGTACAAGTACATGAGAAAGGGAAAATATTGCTGAACAAGCTAACAAGGAAGTTGAAATAGAGTTTAAACTGTTAAACATAGACTTAGCAGTTGGTCCAGATGGAACTGATTAGAAATGTATAAAAATTTAGGAGAATGGCAAAAACATATCTGTTATGTGTGTTGAATTAGTGGTTAAATGTAGTTTAATTTATAACAAACTATGTAGAGAAATATTAAAATTCATATGGAAAAAAGGAGAAAAAGGAAATATAGATATCTAGCGACAAATGGTATTAAATAATACAGATTATAAAATATTCATGAAAACAATACTGAAAAGAATTGAGAATAAGATGGAATATATAATGAAGGAAAGAGTATATGTTATGAAAGCAAAAGGGTGTCAAGAATTTTTAATGATAGTAAGAGAAATTGTGGATGATATCCAAAACAGAAGAGAGGATATACAACTTATGGTAAGTGATATTAATAAAAATTGTGATTCGATACAACATAATATGCTGTGAGAAATAAAGGAGATAAGCAAGGTTAGTAACAAAATTAAGCAGGTTTATATGACAGTGTATAACAATACTAAATTAAGAATTTTAGTGAATTGATGGTTAAGCAAATACATAGAGATGAGTAATGGAATAAGAAAAGGGTGTCCTATGAGTAGTATGTGTTTGCTTTAGTTATGAATATAATAGTTAGTGAGGTTAACTGTAAAATGAATAATGCAAAATATGTAATTCATACAGATGTTGAATTTTCAGTTTAAATGTCATATGCAGATGATATTTTAAGATCTAAAAGCAGGGAATATATGATAGAAGCTATATCTTGTTTAGCTGATTGTTTGAAAGACATGCCAATTTTTTCTAATAAAGATAAAAGAAAAGAAATTGGAGAGACAATGAAATAGAAGGTATACAATTGCCAGTGAAAGACATTTGGGTATTAGGTATAAATTTTGATAAAGAAGGGAACAGAACACAAAGGGAAACAGTATTAAAGGATTTTTTTTAATTGTATTCGATGGAAAAGATATAGATTAGCGTATAAGAAGAAAGTAAATTGATTAATTCAGTATTAAAAGGCAAATTGCATGTTCATCTATTGCAGTCATTATTCCAATATTTTATGAGAGACAATTGTTAGTGCAATATTTTTCATTTGTATGGAGTTCTAGATTAAATCCAGTTAAAATTGGAGTATTGTACATGAACAAAGGAAGAGCAGGACTAGGTATGTTAAATCCAGTAATGCACACAGCATTTTTAAATTTGTATAAGGTTTTAAAATGGATACATGAAAAAATGAAAAAAAATCAATTTAGTAACACGATTATTTAAATATAAGTATGAAGAATTTGGGGAAAATAAGAAGGGACAAAATAATAAAAGACTGTCATAATGAAGAAGTATGGAAATATTAACAAAAGATAAAAACATGGAAAATAAAAATTGATAACATGGAAAATATGTTACAAATATTATGAGATAATATTATTGTTTTAATCCATGGGATAAAAGCAGTTAAACAAAGAAGTGTAGTGATAATGTAGAATGTGAAGACTTTTTATGGAGATTGGGAATAAAAAAAATTACTAGCAAAAGTGAACATGCCTTAAAAAGAAAAGTGAAAGAATATGTTTGTATTGTTGCAAAGAAGAGACCACAGAATATATATTTTGGAAATATAAGAGAATAAAAAATTGTGAGATAAATCATGTATGGAATTTTTTTTCAGAAATTTCCTGTACAGTAATAGTATAAATATGGATATGACTGAATAAGGGCTTCATAAAACTAGACAAAGAATCAAGGTAGGCATAATTGATTCTCAGAGCACTCCTTAGCTGTTTTTTAATGCTTGTTTCAATTTCTGTATGCAGCATTGTAATCTCACTTTGATAATGGTGGGTTAAATCTTTTCATAAATTGCATTTTTTTTTCTTTCCCCTTTAATAGCTTATTGTGTTTTTATTTCCAGCATCGAGGATTTAGGTTGCTCCGTTTTGCATCTACAAGTTTCTAACATTCATCTGCCAAGGTACAGCAAAACATTTCTTAGTATGCTTAGTACTGAGACCCATCAGAAATATTATTTGTTGTTTCATGTACTGAGTTGACTTCTAAAGCAATATTGCTATTTAATATTTTAGTGCAGTAATGCATTATTTTATAATGTTGAGGGACAATTAAAATAGGATGGAAAAGAAGAACAGGAGCCCTCATGATCTGAGTTACTCAGTAGCTTTAAATTAATTATTGAATATCCTGTCTGAAATATTTGTCTAAAGTAAGTCTAGAGTGCTATTTCCTTTTGTTGGAAAAGTAACCAATTCAGCATAGTTCCTCATGATATTTAAAAAACTTTCCCCCAAAAGGTGAAACAAAGTACCATTTTCCCAGTGAATGTATGTAGGGTTGAAAATACCCTAAGACTATCAATCTATTTGTAAGTAAAAATTTAGCTAAGCTGTCAATGAGTTCAACTTCAACAAGGGTATGAAGTTCATGACTTTTATAACAGCATGTGATGTTTAGTCTCAAATCATAAATTATAATCTGCTTGGGATAGACTTTTCTTAGGTGCAAGCCAAAACCAGTGGTCTGTGGCTGACCAAGTTTGCAGATGACTGCAAGCTGGGCACTATCATAAATTCCCCTAGTGATATGAACATCCTCCAAGAAGGCCTTAAACAAATTAATGACTGGTGCCAGAAGCATGGCCTCAAACTGAATGCCAAGAAGTGCATCATTATCCCATTTGAGGAAAATGGTGGTGTTCCCCACTAATTATCACATTAATAACAATGCACTAAGCATGCAATCAGTTGTGAGGGACTTGGGCACCCAGGTAGATAGCAACCCTATGTTTGACCACCATGTTGCCTCCATTGTATGGAAGGCTTTCTACATGTCCCACCTCATAAGTAAGGGTATTTCATCCAGGAGCAGGGAGGAGATTATAACATCCCTGCACTTCTATTTTATCAGACCCATTATCTAGTACAATTCCCCCTTCGGCATGTACCTTGCCAAGCACATGCAACAGTTGGAGAGATCACAGAGGTTCCTGACCATGTAAAATCCAGGGTCTGAAACACCTATCCTATACAGATAGGCTAACAACCCTGTCTCTCTGGAGTTGCTGCATATCCGTAAGTCAAACTCTACTTGCTCAACCCACACGCAAGGTCTCAACCTGGTCTGTGACATTAATAGAACTTTTTGGTGGGATATATTTGCATCTCAATGACTCCTCCATCTGTGCAATAGACTTCCTCTCCATGTCAAAGAGAGTACCTCACTAGCCCACTTTAACAGGAACCTGGATGACTGGATGGGAAACAGAAAATATACCCCTGGGATCCCACCTGTGTCCCTGCTGGACAGTGAAATAAGGTCCTGACTTTGTGAGAACATAGTTGAAATTCTTGGCTAGGCTTATAAGGGCCTCCGGGACAATTGCCTAGTATCGTCCTATTAACCTATGCTTCTGATCTCACACACACAAAAAAAAAATATCTAGATGCCAACTCATCAGATATAAATACAACTACTCTTCTACCCTACTGATTATGCTGTATGTCATGTCAAGATCTTCACTTTGCCATGGCTCTATTATGGCTAATTTGTCATAATCATAGTTATAACAAAATGCTGACAATTCTAAGAATTTGTTTGATATGCTTCATCCATCAGCATACTATATTTTAAGTTAACCATTTGTGTGTTTAGGTCTTCTTTTGATAGCAACAGTTGGTTAAATCTAAAAAAAAGTTTGATTATGTCACTAAGTTTGTCTGAGAAACTGAAATACATCTTCTTTTTATGAAAATCATTCCAAGATTTAATTAGATCAGTTTCATGATCGGAATACAACATATGTAACAATTTGTTAAACAAGGAAGCATATGAAAAAATTATAGTCGCTAAGATAGACTGATGGTAGCAACGTACAGAAATAGAGATTTACATTGCATCTCTGACAGACATGAAAAATGTTATTAGCACACTTGAAAATATGATATAAGAGGAGCAGACCTTAAATCATATACAATAGCAGGAATTATGAGGCAGGTGAAAGATCTTATGGCTGGGAATATCTTTGATAAACCACTATAAATGTCAACAAGTTTGCATCCATCCAAACTTGAAACACTCTCCTTTTGTCTATCTAGATCTGTTAAAGGGTCTTATTGTTTTCTTTAAGATGGAGTCACATAAGACCAGATCTCCTCTGGAGTAATGTAGATAGGTTTAATCTAATTCAATATCATTAATTACAGTAGTGGCATAGCAAAAGTCCTCTAATACCCTTTTTAAGTGTTCTTGTACTATTCTCACTGCAGTACTCTGTTCACTGTTCACACTGTCATTTTAATGATGTTTAATTTATCTGCCAGTTAATGGCTGTCCAGAAGGTGTAACCTCAGTGGAGTGTACAATCAATTCATATTATGTGGCTTGATTAGTAGTAGTAAACCTTGTGGTGGTAAAATGAGTTGTTATATTTGTCTGCTTTGAGATTATTAAATCTATGTAAAGTTTTTCACTATTCTGTTCCTTAATAAAGCAAGTGGCACATATTAACTCCTGAACCTGTTCTGCTGAATTATTTAAGCAAAATCATCCACTTTCAAATTTGCATTATCATTTACACACAAGGCCAGATTTTTGTGTACCTTACATATTTCTGACTCTATGTCAGTCAGATGACTACATTTAATATATAGTGTGCTATCAATATTCACCAAACCTCAGTGAGCAAAGTATACAGGTTGGATTTATAACACTGATATATATTTCCCTTTAAGAAGAAACTGGACCCATGTTAAAGCTACATGATCCATGGCAATAAGATTTGCCTAACAAAACAAACTAATTACAAAATTATTTTCCAGGAATAACAACAAATATTACCACTAGTATTAAAAGATCTTTCTTAAATTTGAACTGTTTAATCCATAATTGCCCTTTTTCTATACTCTTGTAACACCAAATCATACAAAGATAGGCAAAGTATTTAAATGCATCTCTGCATTGACACTAGAATGGAAATGTTCACAACTCTCACATTTGCTCTAGAAAGGAAACAATTGCAACAGAAACTGGCTATCATACTGGCTGGGAGACATGTCAATCAAACACAACTCTTGAGGTGGCCGGGTATTGGGAACAAAGAAAAAAAATTTCTCCACACATTATTATAATATTGGAAGAACACAAAGTGAAATCAAGCCAAAATAATTACTTCTGCATTTAACATCCCTCTTCAACTAAATGAAATAAAGCTGTTTCCATAGTTTCAAACTCCAGATCAGAGAATTGGAGATAAAGGACCTTAAATTCAGAATAATCAGGGGAAACTAATTAACATAAGATATAAATATTCAATTATGCACATTAATGGGCACATCTACACATACACATTCAATTACACAAAGAAACGGCATCATTTTATTGTAGTTATTGTTTTTATTAAAGAGAATGATATAAATATACAATATCAGACATGCTCATAATATGAGATTATTCATATTTTCAGACATCCATAATATACAACTACTAAAGTAAAATTAAAAAAATGGCAGTCTCCAAGAAAATGTTTAAGTCAATGGTAGAAAATCCATAAGAGAATCTGACTAAACTTATTTTATTAACTTTCTCCAAGTAATCCTCATACAAGTGAAAGAGTACATGTGTGTTGTTCCTGCAAATCTAATGCAGCATTAGCTGCTAAGGTGAGATCTGCCAATCTAAAGCGAAAAATAATGGGGGGACAAAGGTCCAAAAACAGGAACAGATTTTAAATACTACTCTTATAAGAATTAGAAAGCTGCTGGAAGAAATGGTTTTGTTTTAGTATGCATTTTCTGAAGGATATGAATACTGAAACACAAATATCTGTCATTATTAAGTAACTTCCAATGATTTTCCATAAAATCATACATTTTATCATTAGCAAATCAAAAACATGGACAATCTGCTGTTAGCTCAAACTCATTAAAATGCCTGTCTGAAAAAAAACTATAATCAGAAGTACTTGTTTATATGCAGAGATTAATATATAATAATAATACAAATGCACTAGTATTGCTGACTGAAGTTACTTTACTTTTATGCATAACCTGCCCAACAAATCTACTCAAAATTATTGAACTAAAGCTAAGTATTCCCTCTCAATGAGAAAGGATGATATTTAAACAGAAACTAGTTCTCATGTTGTCTGTGAGAACTGTCAATTTAGTATAACCCAGACGTCACTAGAAAGTGGCAACAAAATAAAGACTGGAGAGATCCCTTAAAGTAATAAAAAGGCAAATAAATTCAACTGACTACCAATCCATTCCAAATGAAAGAAATAAAGCTGCCTTGTTATCCCCCTTCTGTATTACCTTAAAATATCTACATCAAGTAATAGCAGCTTCAGTACTACCACTTGTAAAATGCTGCAGGTTACCTGCAGCTCCTCAAAGGCCTACTCCCTTATTCCTTCCTTCAGCATCGTTTGACTTAGCCATCTTTCTCTACACTACCAACTGCGTCTTACCCAATAGATTCCTTGCCAGTGTACTATGAAGCTCTTTTGCAAAGGTTAATCTAAATATCAGTATGATAAATATAAACAGGTTGTCCGTGTTTATCTCACTAATTACTGCAACACACAACTGAACTACCTTTTCCCTGGCAAGATACAAACAGAAATAATTATACTGATGGTCATCTATCTGTCCTCCTTTTAAGAAAAGTCTCTTTCACCTTACCACCTTTATTGTCTTCCTTTCAATAAAGATAGTGTGATGAGCTCATTGTTCCCTGCCTCCATCCTACTTCCTATGTATTCAGTGGCAGAGAAGTTGCACTTTCCACTATACAACACCAAACTGTAATACAAACTGGAACACCACCAAAAGGAACAACAACCAGTGAAAATAACACTTTATTTTCTCTATAGCGCCTCGGCTCACCAAAAGCCTTCAAGGAGTAACAATTCACATACATCCATACTATATATACCATTACCAACTTGTTACTCAATTAAACAATCAATTAAATATAAATCTAATTATCTACTTAAAAAACAGTGTATTAAATCAAACTTTTCCAACAGCACTCAGTATTTAACCCTTTAGGGGTCAATGTTTCATATTTTAAAATAAAGATCATCTCTTTCCTTAAAAGTTCATTTCGTATTCTATCCTCACTAGCTTCATTTATAAAAATCTGCTCTAAAATAGCTACCCTCAAACTATCACACTGTGAATTATGAAACTCCGCAAAATGTTGAGCTATGGGACTTTCCATCTTGTTTATTTTTATGTCCCTCAAATGTTCCATAATTCTAACCTTAAACATTCTTTTAGTTTGACCCACATAAAACTTATTACAACCACATTGATTGACATAAATAACTTGCTCTGTTCTACAACTAAAATAACCATTAGGTTTAAAACTAATTCCATTAATATAAGGAAAGAAACGTATGTGTTTTTAACTCATGAGTCTATTTATGTGTGTTTTCACAAGTTTACTATATGTGCTTTCATAAGCTTTGTAGAATTTAGTAAGAC
The DNA here is from genome assembly GCF_019279795.1 of Protopterus annectens. NCBI lineage: Eukaryota > Metazoa > Chordata > Ceratodontiformes > Protopteridae > Protopterus > Protopterus annectens. The sequence goes on from NC_056751.1 coordinate 275,310,402, forward strand.
ATTTATACTCAGACTTGTTTGAATTTGTAAGCATCATTAACTACATCAATTACATCTTGTGGTCTTTAATCAATTAAGGTGCAATGTACTATGGTATATAAAGGGATGCATTATTCATACATCTTTAAAGGTCTGAAGAAGTTACACCAACGCAAAGCTTACCTGTCTATTTTTATACCTGTTTGTCTTAATAAAGGACAGTCTGTGGAAGATTTGGTGAGATTTATTTGCAGCCTGGTGCACTCCTCACTTTTGGACTACATTTTGATATTTTTTCGTTTTGAGGGTGCTTTGCTTGTCAGGTAACTTTGTTTTTACCTAAAGAAACTTTTTACATCAGGACAAATTTTACATTTCCCACATGATCTTGTTCCTTTAACCACAATTTGTTCGTATATTTTTTCTCTGGGCCTCATAAATTTCGTGTGCACTATCATATCCTTGATGTTTCTCCCTCTTTTATAGGCAAACTTAAATTTCTTTTTTATTAACTCATCCAACTCACTAAAATTCTGTAAAAACTTCCAGAAATGTAAGACACATCTCTTAATGCTTTCACTATATATATTAAATGTAGAGACCATAAAAATTTCTTCCAGCTCTTTCTTATTACTCATATCTACTACCTTATTTTGTTTTTTCCAATATTTTGGTCCCTTATTATATCTTTTATCAAATATTTTATTTATACTCAAATTAATTAATTGACTATCATATTGTCTTCTTATAAACATATCTGTTGTGTTCTTTATCTCATGTAAAAAATCTCTTTCATCATTACAGATACGAGATAGTCTTAAAAATTCACTATAAGGTAAAGCTTCCAGGGTGTGCTTGGGATGACAACTTGTGCCCATCAAAAATTGATTCAAGCAGTCAAACTTCCTATGTATACTAGTAACTATAGGTTTACCTATAATACCCTGTAAATTGATATCCAAAAAAGAAACATTCCTACCACATTGTATACCATCAAACTTAATACCAAACCTATTTGTTTGTATATCTTGTACAAATTTCTCACTTTCAGATTTGCCTCCCTTACACAAAAAAATCAAATCATCAATAAATCTAAAATAATATATAACATAATTTTTAACAAACAAATGAGTATAAATATACTCGAATTCCACCAATCCCATAAAGATATTTGCATACATGGGTGCAAACGCTGCACCCATGGCTGTTCCTTGGATTTGGTGGAAAATTCTATCATCAAAATAAAAATAATTATTCTCTAAACAGAATTTCACTAAATCTGTGCTATAATGCGTTAATGGTGAATCTCCCATCTGCTTATACAAAAGAATTCCAAAAGAATTTCTAATATTGGTGTAGAGACTTTTAACATATAAAGTCAGCCAGTACATATCTTTACACCAAATCACATTTTTGATTCTATTCAAAAAAATCAAAGGAATCTTGTATGTATGATGGAAGTTTCTGTGCTTCTTTTAATAGCAGATGATGTAATATCACCCGTAAATTATGCAAAAAATAATTACTGGCCGAAACAATCGGTCTGCCCAGAGGGTTAATTATATCTTTATGAATTTTCGGCAAACAATAAAAGTGAGCCGGACTACATTCTTGAATATTCAATTTATTTTCAACATCTATATCTGACCAGTAACCTAGTCTTAAACCTCTATGAACTAGGTTCAAATAATTTTACTTGGCTCCTGTTATAGCCTCAATGGGAGCTTCACAATATGTAGACTCATCCCCTAATAAGTCCATACACATTTTATAGTACTGAGTATAATGCATGACTACAATTTTATTGCCTTTATCAGAAGGCTTTACTATTAAATCACTTTGTTTAGAGAAATTCATTAATTCCATCCATTGTTTTTTTGATAAATTAAAATTCACATTTCTTTTATTCAAACCTTCTATTAATGCATCAATTCCAAAACCAACCATTGTCTGAAAATTTTTTAGCCCTTCATGTATAAATGGTGGCATGAATTTAGTATTTGTATTAATTATCGACGTATCTATAGTGCAATACGCATTCAATTCACTGACACAAGATAAATATGATTCATTCAAAGAATCATTACTAACTTCTAACACCTGCATCTCCAAGCTAGAAGAATTATTTAATAAATCCATAGACCCTGCACTTCCATCAACAATGCAGTTAAAATAGTACCAAAGGTGTAATTTGCGAACAAACCTAAAAAGCTCTATTTTACATTCATATTTTTTGGCAAAACTGTAGGTACAAATTTAAGTCCATGATTCAAAACCGTATAAACTTCATCACTAATATAGCAACCAGATAAATTGATAACTGAATTCGCAGAGTAACAAGAACAAAAATTAGTACCATTTAATCCTTTTGTTTTCGCGCCATTGACGGGGCGGCCCACCTCTCTGTGATTCTTGTTCCGTATAACTTCTTTTCTGTTGTTGTTGCCTCCCATATGTTCTTTGAGGGCAAAAATGTTCAGTAAAAAAACAGTCATCTACTGGTGAGGGCAACGGTGGAAAATCAGTACCTAAATCATTGTCACTCTGTGCTCTATATATGTCTTTCGTTTTATCATGAGTCTTCGTCGTGCTGTCAGTTCTTCCTTTCTGATAAACGCTATCATTAGGATAACCCCTTCTTGAGCATGACTGTTGATTGGATCCACCAAAAAAGGCTGTACCATTCTCAAAGTCCCGAAGAGCTCTTTGTATTTTGCTCATTTTTTGTTCCATCACTTTATTCTCATGTATTGTAATTTTATCTTGAATCTCATTCAAACAAGATGCAAATGTAACCCTGTCCAAAGTGGCCATTAAATTTGTACATACCACAGCAATTTCTTTTTTAATATTTGACAATTTAAGAATGTTTCGTTCTATTAAAATATTCAGCCATTCAATTGAACAATGATGTGCTGCTTTTTCCCATCTTTGTTGGAAAACTTTATCAGTCGCACACATAACAATGAATGGCTCTGACGGAAATTTCACTGCTCCTAAGCCTCTAGGTACTATATTGAGATCTACGTACCTTTGCAGGCTTGTATAATTGTAGTATGTTAGCATTTCTTTATCCATTAAATTTCTCAATTTAGAAAGCAAAATTTTAACTTCTCCTGGATATTCCATGGAGCGCTTACCAATATGGGCAAAAGGGTTACTTCCCCATTTGTTTTGGGTTTCAGCTAGAAAACGCTCCCATACTGGAACACCTGAAACATTATCAGTAACTCCATTCCTCTCTGTATGATCAGAGCTATGCTCCACATTGGTATTAATGAAGTCATCAAGGGTACGTTGGGAGGTACCTGGATTTTCCTCCCTAAAAATTCTCGGAATATTCACACCTGGATCACTGGCCATAAAAACGAGAAAGTAGAAGCCACTATACAACACCGAACTGTAATACGAACTGGAACACCACCAAAAGGAACAACAACCAGTGAAAATAACACTTTATTTTCTCTCTAGCGCCTCGGCTCACCAAAAGCCTTCGAGGAGTAATAAGGAGTAAGTTGCACTTTCCAGTCCTATTATATCACATCAGATTCAAGCAACATGCTATCAGCTATATCAAGAGGAACTACATCAACTTTGTAAAAACAAAATATCCAGATACAGTCTTGACTAAAGTGCAATGAATCAAAACTGTATTGAGTTAATCTGATTTTTATGGAGACACACACATACACATACATACACGAATGTGCATGCACATACATGTGCTGCATGCCAGGGACTGTGTCCCCTGTACTGCTGCTCTTATAATCTGCTCTACAGCTGGTGTATTGGAGCAAGAAGAAATATTGCATGCATTGACCTATTCAGGTTAATTGATAGTTTTGAAGAACTAAATGAAATGTTCAGATTTACAGCAGATGGAATAAGTAATTTCTTTTTAGTCAAGATTCTGTTACTGTGCCCACTAACTCTTTCTGGAGTTTGAGAAGTACCCTACCATCTGCCCCCCCCCCCATTTTTAATTACATTAGATATGTCTATGTATCATGGTTCCATATGTTCTAATTACTTTCCATGCCTTGCCTTTCTTCCCAACTCAGCAGACTTCTTATATGCATCCACATAAATGTAAATTTTCAAAAATCAGTCAGTATTTCCACAGCTCATCTGGTCTTCTGCAGAATGTTCTTTCTGAGACCAGTACAAATATGTAATGGCAGCCGTCATTTAGGCAATTTCTGAATGTGTTTATACCCTTCATTTACTTGTTTACCATTACTTTTCCCTCTTGATCTTTTTATTTTTAAAACATTTGCCATTGCATTCATCCCCTTCCCTTCCCTTGTACCACTCTTTCAATCTTTGTGTGTCATTCACTTCCTTGAAGAATTACACTAGATGATTTCTTGCTTTGCACTGAGTTTTGCCTTTTTATCTATCCATCCATTCTTTTTCATTCCTCCATTAGTTATTTCTCATAGCTCTTCAACCTAGTTTTCAGCCACCCCAACTAACCAGCTTTTTTACTATAACCTGATCATCTCATTGACTTCTGCACCTCCTAATTCTATATTATTGTATTTGACTCCTTTCCCTTATCCACACTTTGCAGCTGATGTTCAATAGCCATGACCCAGAAGAGAGCTTATCTCTGCATTCAGCATTTTCTTTTCATTATTCATAATCATGCATTGAAATGTCTACATTCTGCTTGTTTTTCTCAGAAAATACACACATCATCATGGACTTGATCAGGGAATGGTGAGTAACTGAATCTCAAGAATAGATTGTCCTGTATATAAACTGCTGTTGAAGTATATACAAGTAATAATCACTGAGAGTACTACAGCATGTTGTATTTGTCAAGTCAGAGATTGTGCAACTAAGGATAAGAAAAAAAAGCTCAGGCTAAATGACACCATTTCTTTATCTTCATTTCTGTGCAGTCTATGAGTTAGAATATATAAAAAGCAAAGGGTAATTAGTAGAAAGATGGATTGACCCCCTGCAACGTCACATATTTGCATGTTAGTAGTTTTTAAAAATCTAGGGGATATATGTGGTTATTTATTTAGTTTGCTTTGCTGAGTGTGTGCTTATATCCTGGCAATATGTTCATGGGGGTTTCTGATATGTAGGGTATTTTTGTAACCAGGCTGTTCAGTGATAGACAAATTCCTACAGTATATTAGTCACTATGATTTACAAATCCCATCCTTTACACAAATAGATTAAAACTTATACTCAGCAAATATGTGCATGCAACCCCCTCCATTTAACATCATTTTGTAATTTACAGTATGATGTTCCACTTCCTTACTTCAGCATTCATCAAAAGGTCTCCCATTATGCACTTATTATTTTTTAAGGTTCCCCTCTGCCCTCCTTTTTTGCCCAATTGCTCCTCTTTTTAGACTGAGCACCTTCCTTCATGCATCATCTCTCTTTTCCATTTATTACAGGAAATGCACTTCCAGAATATGCATAATTAATTCCTCCATCACATTTTAATAGGAATCATTGAAGATTATATGACAAAATATACATATCCACATCCAGTTACTTAAAAAAAAACTATATATACATAAATACACACACACACGTTATTGCAATCAGATTCAATTAGGCAATATATATATATATATATATATATATATATATATATATATATATATATATATATATATATATATATATATAAAATATATATATATATATATATATATATATATATATATAATGTCCTTTAAATACTTAAATCCTTTAAAACGTCCTTTAAATACTTGTTAAATCCTATCAGTAGAATAAATTTGATTACATTTTAGAAGATGTTAAATGTAACTCTTCCATGATATCTTAAATTTGTCTCAATAGTGATATCAGAAATTGATTTAATGTATTGTCATAAACCAAAGTGAAATAATCAATACATATCATGAAACTGTGCTTGACCCTAATTAAATGGTCTTAATAATATGATCACTCACTGGTGCAGTGACAATAATTACAAAAAAAAACAGTTATCTCTAAGCTTTGTCTGTGCTCATTATATATGTATTACTAACTGACATTTCAAGAGTAACTGTTTCAAATTATAGTATCACTTATTGTCCTTCCACTGTTATAAATAAATAAATTTACCCTTTTAAAAAGTTCCAACTTATTTTTGATACTGTAGGCATCTAAAGAATAAATTAATTCAAAAGCACATGTGAAATCTGACCTCATAGATTTATCCACAGAACCTGTGTCATATCAGCTATATAAAGTAGGTCTATGGTCTGTGTTTCCTTTCTCTGAAAGACATTTAAATGCATAGCAGTGCATTTCATTCAGTTTATATGTTTAACATGATGATGGGCATTTTATTAGTGCATCATATCTTATGTCTTCTGAAGATAATTTTAGTATGGAGGTTAGACAATTAAAAGACTCTCATGGAATAAATAAAACAGATGCAGCACATTCTCTGTGATGCTGTCTACATAAGTAAAGCATATATAAGCTGTTATGATTGATTTAAGGACATCTTTGTGCTCTCTGGGAAAAAAATAAAATGAAAACATTCATCACACCATCCACAAAGGTGGAAACGCCACAAGCTTTTCCAACTACAGACCAATATTTATTTTATCACCACTATTAAAGACTTTAGATAAATGCATCCACACAATTTCTGAAACACCTCATTAATAACAATCTCCTTTCTAAAACCCCAAAATGTTTCAGACCATACCACAATACAACCACATTCCTTAGATTTATTGACACAATCAAGCATCACAAAGTAATGGTAGCCTAGTCTCATTCTTCTTTCCTGACCTATCTAAAGCTTTTGACACAGTTTCTCACCAAAACACTACTATGTGAACTTCTTCCATTAGGCCTTAACTATACATCCCTATCTTGGTTCCATAGCAGTTTATCTAACAGGCACCTATTTGTTAAATGATGAGATGAAATCTCGTCACTCCTCCCAGTCTTCATTAGAGTCCTTCAAGGTTCAGTACCAGGTCTGTTATTACTTCCTCCGCAACCAAACATGCTAGCATTATGAAATATGCAAATTAATTGACCCCTTACTTCTCAGTCCCCAACCATTCGAGTCCATCAAGAAATTTCCCAAGAGTCATGATTAACATCCTCTGACCTGATTCTGAATCCAAAGAAAAACAAGTTAATGTTACTCCTTCCTATACAAAAATCAGATTGCAAATCCACCTTTAAATATTGCATCAGAAAACAACAAAGCAGATATAATACAAGCAATAAATTATTTGGCATTACAGTTGATGATAACTTAAAATTTGATTAGATGATAACTTAAAATTTCATTAGCATATCCTACATGATTTAAAAAAAAACATCAGAAACTAGGATTCCACTTTAGAGCACAACCCCGTTTCTCTGAACGCATGAGGAAAACAATTAAATCATTCTGTCTTCTACCATCACTCCTTTATGCACCCCCAATTCTTACTAACCTGAATTACAATAATAATGCAAAACTTAAAACATACTACAACAAGATAGCCAAACTTACTGCCAATCTTTTCTACTGAACCCACAAAGGGTAAACTGGTTAGAACTGTCACACTACACAATCTTTACACAATGGCTATCATCACATAATCTAATCTAAAATTCAGAATGATGTCCATCCCTAAGCAGTATCCTATAGTACTACACTCTAACAAGAGATCTACAATCCTGCAGTGAATTCCTCCTCACCACTATCATATCAAACAACACAGGAGGTGACTTAAAACATTCTATCTGTGTTGCCAAGCTTTGGAATACCATACCAAAACAGGTTGGACTAATAAGCAATCTTAAAACTTCAAACTGGAACTGAAACAGCAACTTTACAGCTTGTGGTTTTGCTGTTGCTCAATCACTTCCCAGGATTCAGTTAATTAATCTATATAGATCCATTCCTCTGGTTTTCTTACTACTAAACCCATCCAATGTCAGCTAATGTGATTTCCTATTTGCGAAAGAGAATCTTGTTCCTTACCAGTATAGCCACCTTTCTAGTAACCCATCTTTCTCATGCATACATCCTTATCTACTGTAAGTTCTAAATCAAAGTTGTGATTAACTCCTACTTATAGTTACTTAGCAGACTATCTTAGTCTGCAGAATTACTTTCCATAATTGTTTCAAGTCTAATTTATTTTGCCATTCCATGCATTGTTTATCATATATCCAGTTATATACTGCATTTGTAATATAATTTAGAGAGTGCAAAATACCCGCTGTAACTATTTTACTTTTCCTGTAGGTTTCAACAGTCCTTTGAAATTATTGTAACATTTTCTGGAAGTTTTCAACCCAGGCCATTGCTCAAATGTTTTTTTTTTTTTTTTTCACATTCAGACTTTCCTGGTAATCAAATGGAAATAAATACATACATACATACATAGACAAATAAGTAGAAGATAGTATGAACTACAACATACTTAGATATAGTCAAAAGTAGACTTTAAATGTTTTCAGGATAAAACAAGTTCAATGTAATTACAGAACAGTTGGTGTTAGATGTGAGTTACCCCCTTGTTAAATGAACATATATGTATCAAAAGTGCTTTGAAATTAAGACCACTTAATTAGGGTCCTATATGTTTTTTCATGTTTATTAAATGCGTTGCTTACAGAAGTTCCTGATAATATGTTACATCAGTTTGTTGACTTCATCATTGATGGACATTTTATATATCCCTCAGTTAAATTTAAGTTGCAATGTAGTGTCAACTAGATTGTTCTGAAATTTATTTTAGTGATATGATTTAACATATATTTTATAGTTAAGGGGATTTAGATGGTGTATATATATATATATATATATATATATATATATATATATATATATATATATATATATATATATATATATATATATACTGTTCATAGGTTCATAGGTTTATACTAGGCTATCTGCCCTAAGGCATTTATAAGCCTAGCCCAAATTTCTGTGGCTTACGCCACCCCTTATATGAAAAAATACTGTGCCCATTAGTTTGTTGTGCCTCTGTCCAGCAGTGACACAGAGATGATTCCCGGGGTAAACCTACGATCTCCCATCCACAGGTCTAGATTTCTCTTGAACAGAGTCAGCGAGGTGCTCTGCCTCACATGGACCGGGATTTTAATCCACAGCATAGGGAGTCTCTGAGTGATAAATGTATCCCTCCAGCACGTCCTATTTATATCCGTGCTAAGGTTTAAGTCGCTTGCTCTAGTGGTTTTGGTGGATTTGGATTTTTTGAGGTGGAGCATGTCCATTAATTCCGGGTTGGACATGGCCTTGTATGTCAGGCACATGTCACCTCTGAGCAGACGGTATGCGACTGAATAGAGCTGGAGTTTCTTCAATCTGGCAGCATATGACAGATTTTGTAGTCCCTTTATCCTTTTGGTGAGGAACTTTTGGGGTCTCTCCAATTGCTGCAGATGTCGGGTGAGATACATCCCGAATGGGGCATTGTACTCAATCATTGGTCTGATAAGTGAAGAGTACAGGGGAACAATAACCTCACTAGATCTGGATGTGAATCCCTTCATGATCAGGTGGGCAGTGTAGAAGGTCTTTCTAACCACTTTAGCAATGTGAGTGTCAAAAGAAAGGCCACTGTCAACCTGGGTCCCCAGGTCCCTGATAACCTCTTCTGTGCTTAGTGGATTGCCACCTATATGGTAGCTTGGGGTTACCTTGTTTTTCCCGAAGGGTATGACTATACATTTTTTGGCGTTTAACTTCAGGCCATGGCTCTGGCACCAGCTATCTGTTTCCGTGAGTCCCTTCTGAAGGATATCCGTGTCTGATGCACTTTCCACTATGGCCCAGTTTGCAGTCGTCTGCAAACTTTGTCAGCCAAAGTCCTCCTATGTTGGCCTGTACTTCTGAGAAGTAGATGCCAAACAATAGGGGCCAAGGACCGAGCCCTGTGGGACACCACTTGTGACCGGCTTGGAGTCTGACACAGCGCCAGCAACTCTAACCCTGTGGGTTCTGTCCTTAAGCCAGTTTGCAACCCATCTTGTGACATATGGGTTTACATTTAAGCTTGTAAGTTTTTCTACAATACCCGAGTGGGGTATTGTGTCGAAAGCCTTTGCAAGGTCAAGGTAGGCTGTATGGACTGCCTTTCCCTCATCAATGGCCTTGGTGACTGTTTCGAAGAAGTCGACCAAGTTCAAAAGGCATGATCTTCCCTTGACAAAGCCAAACTGGGTCGGGTCCAATGTCTGCAAGTCCCCTATATCTTTGTTTATGAGCTCCATTATGATCCTCTCCATAGCTTTGCAGACTAGACTTGTTAAGCTTATGGGGCGGTAATTACCAGGGTCCGTAGAGGTGCCGCCTTTGTGGAGTGGGACTACAGTTGCTGTACGCCACTCCTTGGGCACGTATCCTGTGGTAAGGCTGAGATTAAACAGCTGCCTTATGTGCGGGTTTAATTCCTCATTTAGCTCATGTAGCACACAGCCGGGGACACCATCCGGTCCCATTGATGCTGTGTTTTAGCTTTAGAGAGTGCAGCTTTCACCTGCGCATTTGAGATGTCCGGGAGGCTACACTCGGCGGGGATAGTTATCTCTCCTTTAGGGGAGAGGGTGAAGTTTGCACTGAACCTGTCTGCCAGTATGTTGGCAATGTCTGTGGGTTCAGTGATTTTTGTATCATTTTGGACTAATTCTGAGCATATCTGGGAGTTTCCACCCAGGTTCCTAACATAGCTGAAAAAGGCCTTATGATTGTCCTTTGAATCCATGGCAATTTTTCTCTCAAAATTGGCCTTAGTTGATTTTATGAGTGCTCGTATTTTTTACTAATAATGATCAGGGGTGACTTCCCTTTTATGGATTTTGTTCTATCATGTAATAGCTTTCTCCTCTTATTGTAAAGTTTGTTAATGGCTGGGGTCCACCAGACTGGACGTTTGCCCTTTGTGGAAAGAGTCTTGGTTTTATTTGGGATTGCCTGATCCATGCAGTCCTGGAGGTGTTCATAGAAGGCATTTGTAAGGGCTTCCGCAGCTTGGGTTGTGGTTTCCACTGGCTCAGGGGCCTTGAAGGATACCACACCAGTCTTGAGTTGTGTGAAGTTTGCTTTAGAGAAGTTCTTCACTATGGTCTTTTTGTTTGGGGTGGGGCAGGATGTGGATTTCCAGTGAGATTAGTTTATGATCAGATCTCACCAATGAGGGATATACTTCCGGTGTGGAGCATTTTTCCCCATGTTTGTGACAATGAGATCTAGTATATTTTCTCCTCTCGTGGGAACAGTGACTAGCTGTTCCATGGCATTTGAATTTATGAACTCCAGGAACCGTTGGGCTAGAAAGTTAGGGCTTGAGTAATGTTCCCAGTCTATATTCGGTAGTTGAAGTCACCCAATATGATGGTGTTTGGAGATACATTTATACCCTCCAGTGTCTTCAGGAAGGCTGTGTGGGGTTCCTGAGTTTGAGAGGGTGGCCTGTAGCATGCTACAATTTGTAGAGCAGTTTTGCCTATGGTTAGTTGCACCTGGATGGTTTCGAGAAGCTTATGCGTTGCCACCAACCTGGAGGTGTGGGTATCCTTTATGAATATGGATACACCCCCTCCTTTTGTGGTGTGGTCTGGGTTTTGGGGCCGGAACGCATGATATGAGGTAAAACCTAATAGTGCCGGGGTGCTCTAAGGAGCCTTGAACCAGGTTTCAGTTACAGCACAGACATCGATGTTCTCCATACTGAGAAGGGCCTCGAGTGCGTGCATTTTGAGATTTAGACTTCTGGCATTGTTCTGGCACTGTTGAAATTATTCTGGTTGTAATAATGCATTTTTTCTTTAATGCTTCAGCACTGATTTTGTATATTTTTGTCATATGAACTACAATGATTCTTGTTTAAACACAGTGGTTTTAATTACCTGTAGTTGAAGCTTTTTTCTTTTTTTACATTTAAGATGAAAGCACCACATCAATTAAAGGCATGTTTATTGAGTTTCTATAAATGTGTTCTTGTTTTTCTTATTTGACAAGTTTTATCACACACAAGACAATGCCCCAGAGACTGGTGATAAATCTGTCCACCCACCCAGAGAGTAAAAAAGTACTTCTACTGTTACAGTCTTTAATCAAACTTCTCAATAAAAAATTGAGAAACATGATTTTCTTTTTATATGGTTCTTTAGGTTCAATGGTGAGTACCAGTCTATTGTATTTGCACGCATAAACATGCTTCCCATTTGTCACCCTGCTCTGTTATCCTATAGGTATTTAACTATCCTTGCCATAACTATATTTAAATGCTTCTCATTTGTAATTGATTATTTTGTTTGGGTCTCACCTTCAGTATATTAGGGGGTCCCTACTGTATGGGAGGGTGTTTAACCAATGCTTATGTCCATGGTGGATAGAAATAAGTCCTGGGGTAAATTTCCTATTTCCCATTCACTGATCCAAATTATGCTTGAATAGGGTTATGGAAAGTATTTGTTTTACTTCTATGAGGAGTCTGTCCACAGTAGTGGCATCCCCTGATATGTACATATCCCTCCAGATTGTTCAGCATATGTTATAGTAGAGGCTAAGGTCTCTGTTTTGGACTGCATATTTCTAATATCATTTGACTTGCAGATGTGCAGTAGGTCCATTAGTACTGGTCTGTTCTTATAAACCACATATAGGTTACATCATAGTAGTCTGCATGAGACTAGAGTGTAGCAACAGAGCTTTGAAGCAGTCCATGTAAGCCATGTGCATTAGGCCCACTATTCTTATCATAAGTAACATCACTGGACAACTCAGATGCTGCATGTGCCTGGACAAGTACACACCAAAGGGGGCATTGTACTCTACGGCAGGTCTAATGAAGGATGAGTAAAGTAGCACAATGACCTCTCAGGACCTAGATTCTATCCCTTTATTTATAAGCTGCATAACAGATCAGGAGTTCCTTACAACAGTAGACATGTGTTGTTCAAAAGCCAGGTCACTATCAATGTAGTTGTCCAAATCTCTGACTACTGGGTCTAGTCTTAGAGGTATATTGTCAATATGATAATTCACAGATGTAGTCAATTTTCCAAAGGACCCAAAATGGCAGTCTTTGGAATTTAGATTTAATCCATGATTAACTCCAGTTATTTGATTGGAACAAGCCCACCTGTGGGATAGCGGAGTCCTTGGGGATTCACTGACTGCTTCCAGCATGCAGTCACCTACAAACTCTGTCAACTATAGGCCCTTGATGTTTGTGTTGATGTCTAAGAAGTAGTTGTCAAATAAGAGCAGCCCAAGAACAGAGCCCTGTGGGACCCCACTCATGACATGTCTTTTTTGTTATGGAGTCAAGTCCTATCCTGACTGTGTCCTATCTTTGGGCCAATCATCCACTGGGTGATGTAGGGGTTTATTACTACTTTGACAAGCTTATCCACAGTGTGCAAGTGGATTATATTATCAAAGGCCTTGGCCAGGCAAGGTAAGCAGTGTTTACTGTCTTGCCTTCATTCACCTCTTTGCTGACTTTTTTTGAACAAGACCACTAGGTTGAGCAGACATGCCCTTCCGTGAGCAAAACTGTACTGTGATGGGTACAGTGTTTGGAGTTTTTTTATGAGATTGTTGATTAGTTTTATGATAAGTATTTCCATGGCTTTACATATGAGGGTAGTCAACCTTATGGGATGGCAATTGCCCAGGTTTTTGAATGAATGGCTTTCCCTTGTGAAGGGGTATGAGTATTGCTGTTCTCCATTCACTTGGTATGAATGTTGAGGTTGAAAAGTGTTGTTAAGGGTATAGAATTATCTAGTGCCATGCTATTTAAGATGCATCCTAGGATATTGTCAGAGCCCTCAGAAGCCACATTATTTGGTCTTTGAGAGTACCTTTGGGACTCGGTCCTGTGTGATAGCTGAGACTGTATGTTTTCTTACATATCTTATGAGATTACTGGGGCTAAGGGGGTGAAACTTTCAGCTGAAGTCAGCTAATAGGTTTTCTATATCAATAGCTTCTGTACAGGTGGTACCATCTGCAATTAGCTCAGTACACTGCTATGTATTGTCTTTGCATTGCAGATATAGCTGAAGAAGGCCTTCTTGGCCTGGTTAACTATTAACTTCTCAAATTTGGCCTTAGTAGCTTTTTATTATGTTCCTACGTTGCTTGTTTAATTTGATGATTAAATTCTTATTTTGCTGGGTGTTGCACTTTATATTTTTGGCTATTATTTCTTCCTTTTATTATAAACCTTATTTATGATACAAGTCCACCAGAGCACTTCTTTTTTGTTAGGGTTTTATCCACACTTGCTTCTTTTGGGTACCACTGCTTCTTTGTAATTGTGCAGATACTGGTAAAGTTTGACAGTGTATGTTTTCATATGAAAAGAAGAGCTTTTCTAGTTTCAGGAGATTTTAATCTAGTCAGGAATCACTCAGAAGTAATAAGTTAGTCTTGAAGAAGTTTTTAAAAGTCCTTGGGTCCAGGTGGACACTGATTTCATCTTTATTATGAGGAAGACTGCTTTATGGCTAGACCTGATGAGTGACAATATTACACTGGAGATGGAGCATGATTCACCCATATTAGTGAAGACAAAGTTAAGGATGTTACTTTCATTGGAAGGCACTCTGACTAGTTGTTCCCAGGCAATTGGAATAACAAAGTCCAGGAATTTCTGCACTTTTATGCTAGTGGTGGCAATATGTTTGCCAGTCCATGGCTGGATATTTGAAGTCATATAGGAATATGATATTTGGATTAATGCTGTGTGATGCTAGTTCATTTAGTAGGTGCTATGACATTCCTGGGTCATAGAGGGCATTCAATAGCTCACCACGAGCTTGCCAGAATATGGTAAAGAACTTTGTTGATGGTGGACTGTACACGAAGGATCTCAAGGGCATCATGTTGCTTTGCCAGCATTGATCTGAGCCCTTCTGGATGAGGATTGAGATACCTCCACCTTTCTTTCCTTCCTGTGGAGTGGCTAGATTAAACATATGGAAGGATTGGTAGCCCTATACCACTTAAGTGCTCTACAATGATTTGAACCATGTCTTGGTCACTACACATATCATAACATACCATCTTCTGGTCCTTACATAACAGTTTTATTACCTTAAAGTCCTGCCCCATATGTATATCTCCTGCATCTGTTTTCATGCACAATAGTTCTGTTGCCCATTCAATCCTCTCTCTTTTACTATTTTGAGGAGAAGGAATGGCCTGAGAACCATCCACAATTATCCATCTCAGATAATTCCATACTTGTCTGTATGCCTAACCATTTTTCACGTATTCATCCACATCTTTTTTCTCCAATCACTGTTTTCTTTGTACCATGCTTTGCCAAGCCTAGCAATTTCATCTTCTTTCTCATTTCCTTGAAATTCTACTCTCTGTTAATCAATTATAACTTTCAAACTTAAATGTATGTTGGCACCCCCAAATCACAGATACTTAATCAGTTGTTCTCTCCATCATAATACACATTCTTCAAATGATATAAAGCCCTCATTACTCTTATCTTTCCCAAGAGCTCTCTTACTTACTTTTCACAAGACATCTCATATTTCATTTCATT
Source organism: Protopterus annectens (assembly GCF_019279795.1). NCBI lineage: Eukaryota > Metazoa > Chordata > Ceratodontiformes > Protopteridae > Protopterus > Protopterus annectens. The sequence continues at coordinate 275,325,929 of NC_056751.1, forward strand.
ATCTATTTACCTATTTTCTTTTATCCATTTTCTGAGATAATTACCACTCTGGCACTATAATCTATTTGACTTTAGTGAAGTCCAGTTATCTGTGGATCACTTTATTTATAACTCCTGTATACTCACCTACATGTCTGTGTTTAACTGTATTGGCTTCATCACATTTCACTCACCTTAATTTCCTGTTTGTTATTTCATTCATTGCATTAGTCATATGTATAGATATTGGTTAAAATCTGGCATCCCATAGTCCCACTAAAATGTGTTCCCAATAAGTCTTCCCCACCATATAGGTCTCTCAAACACCTTTATGCTTTTCTTTAACAATTTTATATTTCAGATTTATGTTTAAATTCCTTAAAATACATATAACCATTGAAAATGTCATTATCCGTATTATTGCTGTTCTACCCACCAATGTCCCCACTCACTACTTTCTTTTGTTTAAGGTCCTCCTTATTTGATCATGGACATTCTCAGGATTTCTTCTAATGTTTTCTACTACAGTAATATGTTATCTGATTCCCAAATAATGCTGTCTCCATTTAAACTAGTCTTAATAACAATGTACGTTTGTTCTCTTTTTACCTATTATTTTGCTCTCCAATAATGGGTGCCCATTGGTAATGTCTACTTTCATAGCCGATTATGCCATGGCCCTTGATGATCCCCACACTGTGTTCTCTTTCAATACTTTCATTTCAGTCCTTCTTGCCCATTTACATTATGCATGTTGGGGGAACTTCCCAGAAAGCTACTGTGCTATATGCTTCATAACAAACCTTCCCTGTTCTGCCATGATCTCTTCTACTTCTTTCAATGTGACTCCATCCTGGACATTTGTACCACCTGAATGATAAGTCACTTGGGCCTCACCTTCTTTATCACATTCCTTATGACTGATAATTTCATGCATTGCACTGACCAGTACCTGCACCTTCTCCATGCTGTTCCTTTTCTCTTTAACACCACACTCGAGTTCCTTTTTAATGGTGTCTCTTACACTATAAATACGTTGATGCATGCCTCAGCAGCTGGGTCTGCTTGTAGGTGTCCTTCCTCATTAAATGTACCTGTGCTGTCACCTAGTTAATATTTTACATGTGTGCCCTCCTAACCTGGTTTATATCTGCCTGCACTAACTCCATTATCTCTTCAATTCTTCTCTGACCCTCTTCTTCTCTTACATATCCCAACCATTGCTATCCTGACCTAACTCTTCTTGCCTTCATGATTCATAACGAGGTTGGTCACATCTTCTCTCCCTATTGTGCAACATAGACTTTTCTTCTCCAAGACTTTAGTATATTCTCCTTTTTGCATTCACATATTGTCCCATTTCTTCCGACTGTCATCAGTCAGTCATCTTTTACTCTACCCTTTTCATGATCTCCTTTTCTACCGCATTGTCCTTGCCTTGCATACCTGTACCACATCCTTTTTTTATTCATTATAGAGTTCCTTCATACATAATCTCATTTACAGCTTGTATGCTGCTTCCGCTTGTCCCTTAACTATATTGTACACTCAAAGTTAGCACCTAACTCACACTTCATCGTCTCTATTCCTGGCTCCCTTTCAGGTCTACTGATCTTCTCTGTTGATCTGCAATTTGCTTAGAGTTCCTATCTAACTATGCTTCTCACATAATCCCAATGCTCACAGTATTAACGTCATTCTACTGAACTTTTCTCTGAACTCTACCTAAAGCACCATCATATAACCAATACTATGTAGATTAAAGACCTCCCATGGGTAAGTGCTGTGCACAGTGACAACTTCTCTTATCTCAAATGCACTGATCTTCCTTTCTTTTGCAGCTGTTGACTGCAGATACTGTCTAAATAAGCAGTCATAGATTTACGAACAGGAATACCAAGTGAACTTAGTGTGACTCACCAAACATTTAAAAATAAAAAATGTCACCACCGAACTGCAAGTGTCACAAACAACACTTTTATTAGACATAAAAGACTAAGTGCTTCCCCCTTCATAGCCAAAGGACTTCATCAGAGTAAAACTTTAAATATACACATTTAATTTATATACTATTAACAATCACATGATACAACAAGCAAAAACGCTTACTCTTTGATTTCTAATACAAGTGTTGTTTTCCACGACACTTGCAGTTCAGTGGTGACATTTGTTTTATTTTTTTTTAGTCACAGATTCATCTTTCCACCTCCATGACTCTTCCTGTTTTCAGTTCAGATCATATTTACCTGCCACCTTGAACAAAAGTCACTTACTGGAATCTTCCTGCGATTGATCATTGCTCCTTGTATTTTCTAATTGTGAAACTCCCCATGCATCTAAGATATCCACTTTTGGAGAGATAATTCCTCAATACCTTTCCTTTACAAGAAGTGAGAACTCACTTCAGCAATGACAGTAACAATAGCACGTAATTTTTGACCTTGGCAGTGTAGACAATCATATTGATTGCTGATTTTCTTCATGGATAAACATTCTGACTGTAGGTCACTTCAGACATTTACATACCCAATTCCTAGATGCTCAAGAATTTGTGACAATTTGTATGTTATAGCAAGGCATGAACCAGTCAGCATACCTCGGTTCAATGATTCCTTTTGCAAATAACATAACCAAGTGGTATGGATAATTGACACACTTGCTCCACAGAACCAACATTCTGTGCAAGTAGAGATCCCTGTCTAACATTAATTTTTTCATTATTAATGTACAGATATTATAGACAAAAACGCTGAGTGAAACAACTACGCTTTCTTCCCTGTAACAACGTTATTTACTGAGGAAACGCAGTGCAGTCTACGTGAAAAAAACTTTTTAATGTTCTTTACTTTTAGACAGGAACTTACTTAATCTTGCCAAAGCAAGTGTACAAAAAATTGATTAAGCGCTTTCACCTACAGACTGTTGGCTTCATCAGAATAATTCTTTGAACATTTACAAACCATTTAAATCACTTTTTTGGCGCCATTTCTCGGCTGCCCTTAAAGTTGTATTACTATAATAACAATATGTTACTCACTTAATTAAAAAACGTAACTGATACAAAAACTGCACCAACCTACTAAAATACAACGAAATACACATACAAATGACATACACATATAAATGACTAATCCATTGTTTAAAATTGTTAAAAAAATGTTTTTAAAAATTCTCATCATCAATACACTACTATTTACAACTAAATCCTTGTCTATATGTGTTTTGAATATTTATATAATATCTTCTTATATCTGGACAACCTGCTGACACAATTCAAATTTTAGCATCCTTAATAATTGTAACCTTCTTGTCTAATATATAATTGCAATAATTACTAATAAATTACTAATAAATTATATTATTATAGATATGCAACTTATTCCTTTCTTACATCTAATATCCTATTATAATGATATCAACCTTGTGAATAAATAAATAAAATAATATCAACCTTGTGAACAAATAAAATTAAACATAATTTACAATCATCGAGAAGCTCCATGCTTTAATAAAGGTTTTAAAGAGATGTTGTCATTTAACCCTGGTGTGGTCGATGCATCTGTGTATAATTGCCACCACACCTCCTTATAACTTAACATCTCCTTCATACAACCTCCCCTAGGATTGTATTTTATCTGTTCCAGTATTGCGAATTTGAACTTATGTAGTTCACCATATTTTTCTGTATGTCTATACAAGGCATTATTATTATCCTTCCTATACAGTATGAATGGTCGTAAATTCTCCTTTTTAAAGCTCTCTCTGTTTTTCCTATATAGTATCCACTACACACAATGCACTTAGCCATATATATAACGAAACTAGTGCTACAGTTCGCTTTCTTGAATTTTATTTTACTATTATTAATATTATCCAATGTAAGTTCATTTAACTCCATAATATCACCACACGGGTTGCAATGACCACATTTTCTAGTCATATTTGACCCATTGCCACTAATGTAGTCCTGACTTCCTACAGTTCCTTTCTCTAATAACCTCTTTAAATTATATCCCATTTTATATACAAATACTGGTTTCTCTCCTACACATTTAACTAAACTATTATCCACAATAAATATTTTCCAGAGTGATGACATTATATTTTTAATCTGGTGTACAAAGGGTGAATACTCCAAGATACAAGCATGTTGATATCTAACTGTACTATTGTCAATATTTATACTACTTTGAACTTCAGTAGTTAGCTCTTTGCTTCCCAATAATGCTATATATTTTTTCCCCATTCTTCAATGACATATTTCTTTACATTATTCATCATTGTAACATCATAATTTCTTTCTTCAAATAATTTTTTGACATAATCCATTTCCTTTATCATTTCATTATATCTTGAAGTCATCCGAGCTATTCTTATACATTGCCCTTTGTATATATTGTACAATAGTTTTTTAGGATGATTACTGTTATATTGTAAGTAATCATTAGAAAAAGTATTCTTTCTAAATATAGCAGATTTGAAACCCTTTTCATCATGTGATATAAATGTATCTAAATAGGCTATACCGTTGTCACTTGTAGAATGGGTGAACTTTAAGAATTCACTACTGGTGTTGATGAAGCTTATAAACTTGTTTAACTCTTCTTTTTTACCCTTCCACAGAATGTAGATGTCATCCAAAAATCTTGTGTAATGTATTACTTGTTTGAAAAATATACTAGGGAATAAAACTTTCTCTTCCCAATTTAACATTACAAGATTTGCATATATGGGTGTACTAGCAGATCCCATTGCTACACCATTATTTTGCCTGTAATGTTCACCTTCAAAATAAATATAATTGTGTTCCAATACAAGCGACATACAGTCCATAATAAGACACACATGGTCCCAATCAAAATTTGTATGTTTCCTTATACTATCACAAAACATCTCAAGTCCCACTTGTTTAGGAATGCATGAATACAGATCTATAACATCAATGGTTACATATAACAATTCACTACAATCAATGTATATAGGGAAATTTCTTAAGAAATCCAAAGAGTCTTTTATTAAATGTGGGATATGACTATAAATATTTTTTAACCATGTATCCACTGCTACTCCTATAGGGAAGGTTTTGGCAGAACTCCCTGACACTATAGGTCTAAATGGGGGGGTCACTTATATTTTTGTGTACCTTTGGTATACCCACTAATGTAGCTAGTACTGGATGTTTGACCTTGATGAAATTGTACACATCTATATTAATCCTGTTGTCTATCCAGAATTCTTCAATATAAGAATCTATTCTGTTGTAAGCTATATTGATTTCATTAAGTGACACTGTCTCATAGTTCCCTGATTCAGTTAATAGAAAAAATAATTTGTTGACATATTCCAATTTGTCATATATTACTGCTCCTCCCCCTTTATCCGGTTTCATAATACGTATGTCTTTATCTCCCCTAAATGTTGAAAGTGTTTCTCTCTCCTTTGTAGTCAAATTATCTTTTATAACTTTCTTACTAGTTTTATTTTTTAATTTATAAACTTCCCTTAGCACATATTTTTCATACATCTCTACTTTACTTGACAATAGTACAGTTAGATATCAACGAGCTTGTACCTTGGAGTATTCACCCTTTGTACACCAGATTAAAAATATAATGTCATCATTCTGGAAAATATTTATTGTGGATAATAGTTTAGTTAAATGTGTAGGAGAGAAACCAGTATTTGTATATAAAATGGGATATAATTTAAAGAGGTTATTAGAGAAAGGAACTGTAGGAAGTCAGGACTACATTAGTGGCAATGGGTCAAATATGAATAGAAAATGCGGTCATTGCAACCAGTGTGGTGATATTATGGAGTTAAATGAACTTATACTGGATAATATTAATAATAGTAAAATAAAATTCAAGAAAGGGAACTGTAGCACTAGTTTCGTTATATATATGGCTAAGTGCATTGTGTGTAGTGGATACTATATAGGAAAAACAGAGAGAGCTTTAAAAAGGAGAATTTACGACCATTCATACTGTATAAGAAGGAAGGATAATAATAATGCCTTGTATAGACATACAGAAAAATATGGTGAACTACATAAGTTCAAATTCGCAATACTGGAACAGATAAAATACAATCCTAGGGGAGGTTGTATGAAGGAGATGTTAAGTTATAAGGAGGTGTGGTGGCAATTATACACAGATGCATCGACCACACCAGGGTTAAATGACAACATCTCTTTAAAACCTTTATTAAAGCATGGAGCTTCTCGATGATTGTAAATTATGTTTAATTTTATTTGTTCACAAGGTTGATATTATTTTATTTATTTATTCACAAGGTTGATATCATTATAATAGGATATTAGATGTAAGAAAGGAATAAGTTGCATATGTATATTAATATAATTTATTAGTAATTTATTAGTAATTATTGCAATTATATATTAGACAAGAAGGTTACAATTATTAAGGATGCTAAAATTTGAATTAAGTGTCAGCAGGTTGTCCAGATATAAGAAGATATTATATAAATATTCAAAACACATATAGACAAGGATTTAGTTGTAAATAGTAGTGTATTGATGATGAGAATTTTTAAAAACATTTTTTAACAATTTTAAACAATGGATTAGTCATTTATATGTGTATGTCATTTGTATGTGTATTTCGTTGTATTTTAGTAGGTTGGTGCAGTTTTTGTATCAGTTACATTTTTTAATTAAGTGAGTAACATATTGTTATTATAGTAATACAACTTTAAGGGCAGCCGAGAAATGGCACCAAAAAAGTGATTTAAATGGTTTGGAAATGTTCAAAG
>NC_056751.1:275333181-275358000 GCF_019279795.1 Protopterus annectens
CTCCTGCACCTTTAATTCATAAAAGTCACTACTTCCTACCGTAAGAATTCCTAGCTTTGCCTCTACATGTATCATTCAAAGTAATGTATATCTCCCTCTAACCCTTTGAACTTTTTCCTTGAAAAATCAACACTACTTAGGATTTCACTATCCAAAATGTCAAACCACCCCATTTGTATCAAATATGGCTGGACAACCCCTAATTTACCCTATACCCAACTCCTTAAACACAGCTTACCATCAGCTTATTAAACCTAGATACACCAGTTCAAAATCTAAACACTATCAAAAACTTATAAACAAATTTTTGAAACTTACTATGTACTTGCAATATAACCTCACAAAGGATGATGACATCCACCCTAACCCTGGCCCTAATGCTACTGATAGCTCCACCTCAGGTGGTGATAAGCCTGTCAAAATGCTATATATCAATAGATCCTCCAACTCCCTTCTGATCTGCCATCTAAATATTAGAAGCATAAATAACAAAGTACATAACTTACAAGCCCTCCTAGAACTCCATTTCCCCAAAATATTATGCTTAACTGAAACCTGGCTAAAACCAGGAACCCCAGACAATGAAGTTCTACCACCTGGGTATAATATACTCACTCTTGTCCGGACCACTAAGAAGGGATGTGTTATAGCAGTACTCTATAAATCTACACTAAATGTTAAAATAGATCCCATAAAACCACCCCAGGTCAAAAAAGCAGAAATACTTTCCACTAAACTCCAGAATAATAAAAACAAAAGCATAAATATTGACTGCATATATATTCCCCCAGGGAATAATGCCAATACCTTAGAAGATACCCTCTACTGATTAGCAAATAACTACCCACAAGAAACCATAGCACTTGGAGATTTTAATATCGACTGGAACAACTGTTCCTCACAGTCACCTACCACGCATGTGAATCTATATGGATTTTCACAGATCATATCCACCCCCACTAGGATAGGAAAACTTAATCACAAAGACAGCATACTAGACTGGATTCTAATCAATAGCCATTCCCATATTTATACTTCTGGAACCTTCCCTGATGACCTCAGCGATCACTTTCTCACCTTTATTTGCAAACATAAAACCAATAACCAGCACCAGCCCTCATATAGAACAGTAAGAAATAATAAGAACTTTAATCCTATCAAGTTTCAAGATGAACTCAAAACATGTAAATGGTCGGCCCTTAAAAATATGCCCTTTGAAGAGGCTGTTGCCTACTTCAGCAATAAATTCATCACCATCCCCAATTCTCATGCAAAATGCCCACTCAACTAGGACCAAAACTAAAATCGCACCTTGGCTCTCTACAGAGACCAGATCTAAAATCAAATTAGAAATCAGGCATGGAATAAATGGCATGCCACAAAAATGGTTCTAGATCAAATAAAATTTCGGCAATTAAGGAATGACACAAAAAGATCCACCTTACTAGACAAAAAGAACTACTACTTCCAACTACAACAGAGAAACTAAAATAATCCTAAAAAGTTCCGGGCAGGGATAAATAAACTTATGCATCCAGGTCATACCACTACCCCACCTCCTTCAGCCTCTTCTGATAAATCTCCAGAGGAGGTCACTAACATCTTCAATAGTTTATTTACCGAGACTATCCAAACCCTAACTAGCCAATTGCCCCTAAACTCCTCTAGCACACAACACAACAAGAACACCCAAAATTCAGTCATCCTTTAGCTTCCATCCAGTACCTACAGCCTTCATTTGTTCTCTAATCAAAAAGTTAAAACCCACTACTCTAGCTGCTGATCTACCCCCTGCTGAATACTTGCAAAACGCTGCAGAAGCTATAGCATACTCCATCGCTATTCTAATAAACTGCCCTATATCAGAAGCAAAAGTCCCCTCTATCTGGAAAATATCACGGGTCATACCCCTTCATAAAGGTGGAAGGTCTACTGAGTTGCCCAATTTTAGGTCCACAGCTATCTTATCCCCACTTGCTAAAATTATGGAAAAATGCATCCAAACCAACTTCTGTCCCATCTAATTCAGAATAATCTACTGGCCAACTCTCAGCATGGCTTTAAGCCACACCATAGTACCACCACAGCCCTACTCTCCTTCTCTTATACTATCAACCACAACAGGAACAATAGCAAATTATTTTCTGCCCTCTTCTTGAAGCTATCAAAGGCTTTTTATATGGTCAACCACCATCTACTTAAAAAAGACCCTGAAAACAATGTCACTGGGAGAACACTCTCTTCAATGGTTTCAATCATACCTGCATAATAGGCAACAAGCCGTCCTATGGCATAACAAACTATCTAATCTCCTGCCCAATACATTAGGTGTTCCCCAGGGTTCTATGCTGGGACCTCTTCTGTTTTCAGTATTTATTAATGACCTTCAAACTGTTATTCCAAAGGTAAATTGCATCCGATACATGGACGACTCCACGTTGGTCTGCACTGCTACGTCCCAACTAGAGCTGCAGGCAATCAAGCAGAGTTCCTTTAACCAAGTAGAAAACTGGTTTGCTGACCGCTGTCTTATTTTAAATCCCAGCAAAACAAAGCTCCTACTCTTCTCCCCCACCCACAGGTCTCCGCTGTTATCCTTTTCCATCATGTCCAGTAATGGAACCATAATCCCCCCAGACCTTCATCCAAAACTCCTAGGAGTTATTATCGGCAACAGTCTTAAATTTGGTGTGCACATCAATAAAACTGTCAAAACCATTAACAAAAAACTTGGATCCCTATATAGGATAAAGCCTTTCCTAACCCCATCTACCAGAACTGCCATTTCCCGCTCCATTCTAATCTCTACCCTACTCTATGCCTCCCCTGTACTTACCAACTTAAATAAAACTGAATTTAACAAGCTCTCTAGCTGCTACAATCACATAGCCAGATTTGTCACTGGGTTGCCTTATAGAACACACCACTGTATTAACCTAAGTAATCTTGGATGGCTAGAGCTACCCAGACTGTTTCAGTATAACCACCTTATACTGGCTTATAAAGTACTCAAACAACCTGAAAAGGCTCCGGCATTAAAATATATTATCTATCCCCACCTTAATCTTAGAACACTACGCTCTTCTAATAGACTAGTAGTTCAAACTATCAAATCCAATAACTCTGCCGGAGACTCCCTGTTTGCCAATTATGTTGGCAAAATTTTGAACTCTTTACCTGCTGACATTACCCTAGATACATCCTCATCTCACTTCAAGAAATGTCTCAAGCATTATTTCAAGTCTCAGTGGTTATGTCCATGCTCCAAGCCTGACTGATTGTTAGGCTTAAATTGTATACTTATATTATTGTTTGGAACCCCTTTGTTTTGTTGTTCTTTAATAAGTGTTTCATGTATGACTTATATCTATCCACAGACTTTGTAAACCGAGTTAATGTGTACTTTGTAAAGATGTTTGTGTAACTTCCTTTGGAGCTTTTCTTCCTGGGCCTCTGCTGGAATTGGACATGTGTCCAGTCAGACATTCCCGATCAACAAATGTAAAATAAATAAAGTAACAACAATAACAGGTGCTCCACTTATCTGAAACCACTCTCTTAAAGCACTGACTGAAGATGAAAAAAAGTGTGTTGTCCAAAGGACTTACTTTTGTACCAAGATGCAGGAGTGAGGTTGCTCAGGTACTGATAGACCTTAAAATGCTTGTGAGGAAGCTCAACTTAAGAGTACAGTTTCATGGCAAAAGTAATGACACTGAAAATAAACCTATTGATAAAACTATAAAAAGGCTTAGCAGCTATTGTCCACTACTACATCAAACATTAGCTGCTTTCAAAGTGAAATGTGAGATGGATATCAGGAACTCCTTAAAAAAACCTCCTAAGAAAAAACTTTATAACTTAACACAGGGAGAAAGAAAAGCATTAATTGAGCTAGGCAATGATAAATCCATGCATGTAATGAAGGCAGACAAGGGAGGAGGTATACTTGTGACTGATACCACAAGCTACAATTAAAAGATAGAGAACATGCTGGAGAATAACAGATTTACCATGGATGACATAAAAAGAGCATGCGATTTATGGAGCACTAATCTCACCACATTATGGGAAGAAAAACTTATTACTGAAAATCTTTATAATTATTTATGGAGCCCATGCCCACGTTTACCTTACTGTTTTGGAATACCAAAGCCACACAAGAACAGAGAAGACCCACCTTATAGACCGGTGGTAGCAAGTGGAAGTTCCCTTACTGAAGCCCCAGCCATTTACCTTGATTACGTGCTGAAACCTTTAGCAGAAAAGAATAAGTCATACATAAGAGATTCAATGGATTTTTTGAGGAAAATAAAAAACATTACATTGGAAGCTGACAGTATTTTATTAACTATTGATATGGAATCCTTATACACAGTGCTTCCTCACAATTACTGTATGACAGCAGCTATGGAGTCTTTTAAGAAACATAATCAAGGTACATAGGCTCAACTGCAAAAGTTAAGCAAGCTGATTAATCTTGTACTGGACTTCAATTTCTTTACTTTAAATGGCAAACACTACAAACAAAAAACTTGTATAGCAATGAGGGCTGCCATGCCTCCCAGCATAGCTAACATAGCCCTGGGCAAGTGGGAGGAGGACTTTGTGTTAAACAACACAGACTACATGCAGCATATCACATGCTATTTACATTTTATTTATGACATCTTTATTGTATGGGAAGGTGACACCTTGCAGCTTGGAGAATTTATCACTTACTCAGTTAGGGTTACCACCTGTCCCACTTTGCGAGGGACAGTCCCTCTTTGGGCAGTTGTGTCCTGCAAACAAATTGTAAAAATGGCCAATGTCCTGAGATTTTAGGGCAAAATTATTTCCTATATTTTATGCAACAGTTGCATAAAACAGTTATTCTGTATCTGAAACACCTAAATGTTATCAGAAATAGAATATGCAACTAGAATGCTACAAGAAAAAGCTTTTATTTAGGCAAAAAAGTGAAGTTCTGTCCTTTGTATTGGCCGTGGGTATGTTTTGACCTGCAAAATCTGATGTTTATACCACAATTGTCCCACTTTGGGTTTTTGAAAAAGCAGCAACCCTAACCTCAATCAAACAACCCCCTTCCTGAAGTTTACCTCTTCCCATAGCTATACTTCAACCACTTTCTTAGATATGCAGATTTCCAAGGATACCAACAATAACAGAATCACCACTGATCTATTCAAAAAACCAACGAGGAGTCTGTGTACTTAATAAAGAATTTTTGACTGGAAACAGACTGTCTGCCTTGCTTGGATTACTTTCAAATACTTAGCAATTCTGTACAATTATATATTTTTATTACTTAAGAAGAGTTTAAGTTTGCTACTTCTACTGCTATTGTCTGATCTGATTAATATACAGTGATTAATTAGAGATATATGGACTGAAGATCGTCCACACAGAGAAGTTTCTTAGACTGTTTTGTTTTTGGACCCACTATACTTGTTTAGTGGGTTGTTTTGAGACTTTGAGGATACCATGGGCATTATTTGTTTTTTTGTATTATATTAACTTACCTTTAATTTCTCTATAAACTGATTACATTTTTTTTAAACATAAAATCATCATATAACTTGTATCTATTCTTAACCAATGTTTTCATGTTATGTGTAATTTGGTATAATTATTTAAACTGTATATGTTTGGGAATTAATTTTGAAGATTGTATAATTATTGTTCTTAAAATGTCTTGTAATACTTTGGAGCTTTTCTCCCTGGGCCTCCACTGGAAATGCACTCTTATCCAGTTGGACTTTCCCCATAATCAAATGTCAGTAAATAAATAAATTAAATAAATTTCTCATGCCACCTAAATATTTTGTAAATTATTATCTTTACCACACTCTAAAACTCTAGCTGTACTATCAAAGTGTCTGTACCTCTTTGTAATGCTTATCTAGATATACACTAAGTTACAACAATGTTTTCTCTTATAAAGTATGCATTCTCTTACCTCCTACAAGAATTTAGAGCTACCAGAACTGTATATACACTTATGAGTAGTGATGCAAATACTTTACTGTATATATCTGTGTTGTAACTATGTTTTTTTCTGCAGTCTGAGCCATTCCCCTCAACCTATTAGAGCAAGAAATCTATAAATAAAAATGGAAAAAGGCCCAAAAAATAGGGACAATTTTTAAATATTTACTCTTACAAACTTAGAAAGCTGACAGAATAGCAGATTTTGCATTAGCTTGAATTTTCTGAAGGGCATGAAGTCTGAAACTCAAATGTCTGTCATTATTTTCTATCTTCAGTCTTTAATGATCTGGCACTAATTTGCTAGAAAACCACAATTTTATGAAAAACAGACCAAAAATATGAGGTAAAAATCTGGACATTTTGCGAAAATCTATATAGTTGAGAGGTATGGTCTAAGCTACCCAACTGTATACACTTATACATATTTAGGTAAATACTTTACTATATACACCTGACTTATAACTGTTTTTTTTTCTGTGAATGATCTAAATTCACTCTTTAATATAAATATATTGCAATGGAAATTTTTTCCCCAGGCCTCCACTTGGCTTTGGCCTGTCAGACTTTCCTGATCAGCAAAGACAAATAAATAAATACATTATAAAACAGCTACGCCTAAGCTATGGGAAGAAGAAAGTGAATGCTTGTTATCTGTAATATCCCTCTATGCTTAGCTGTGAAATACATTTTTATTTTGTGCAACACAATTTATTTTTCCTAGAAGATGTGGTACGATGGATATGATTATTAAATAAGCAATACTGCAGTCTTTGCTACATTAAATGAAAAGTGCTACCAGTAATGATTGAACTGTTTATTAAATGGCATTTTTTTTTCATTTCCTTTTCTAAGTTGGTTGACTATTGCTGCATAGCTCTTAATGACAACTATACATTTTCTTATATGCTGCCAAGTTTGATAGGAAGCTGTTTATCTTAAAAGTGTAAACTGCAGTATTATTTGCAGAGCTCAGCTGTGTTTCCTGATTTAGCAGTTATAAAACTACCTCTAAGGGAGAGAATTTCAATTTGTTTTGAAATGATTTGAGCAGTTTTGTATGCAGGCCATTCTGTTGCTGGTTTGACCCCACCACACTCTCCCTAAAGGATTTTAGTTAATACTGGTCAGCCATCTTGTAAGTATATCAATTATTCTCAAAATAAGTGGCATACTTTTCAAACAGATGCACTTCCTACTAAAGCAGTACAATAAAAATACTTTTTGACCTACACAGAATGCTACATTCTTTACAAATCTTAAGCACTTCATATAATTTCACAGTTTGTGTGTATATTTATGTGTATGAAGAAATTATAAATCTTTGTCTCCCTACATATCTATATGTAATATAAGCATATATGTATTTATTACTGCGGTGGTGGTGCTGCAGTAGCATTGTCGCCTCACAGTAAGAAATTATCCTATTCGATTCTCAGCTAAAGTGTCTTCTGTGTGGAGACATGCGTGAATGGGTGTACCTTCGTTGAAGTTTGTGCGTCAGGGCCAGCAACTCAGCATGTAAAAATCTACTGCCAATCATTAGCGGACTGGAGTTTTGCTGTGGTGACCCCTAACCAGGAAAAGCCGAAAGACACAACAACAACAACCCTATTAAAATAAAGAGAAAAGGAAAAATATTTACAAGTCCCACGGGGCCAGCTCAAACTCAACATTTCTTAAGGTCATCATACTTGTGCCTGAATGGGGAATCCCTGTTAGCCATGACAGTTCCTCAGATTCTGCCAGATATCTAACTTCTTCCACTCTCTGTTAGGGTGCTGTTGATTCTGGCTTCTGCAGGCATGACTGGTATGACTCCTGCAGGAGGTACAGGCAAATCTTGTTTCTCTTCTCAGAACAGCTTGGGCTCCACCCTAGGCCTTTACAGCTGCTGAGATCCTATGATGTGTCAGTACAAAATAAAATATGTAAAGACATGACAGGAGTTAAGGAGGTATGAACCACATCCTTAGATGTGTGACATCAGCATGGGCAACCCTTGCAGCCATAAAAGGGTGGTACCTATGAAAGTGATATCAGTATCAGTGTCAAGGTTTACTAATTACACTGAAGCAGTCACATGGACTTCTATATTTATGTTTCAAAATTATAGCTTCTGTTGCTGTGGGAAGGGGAAGCCATGAGCAATCCCACAACTAGACGTGACTTTCACTGGTTATTTTTGTATGCACAGTAAGGTACTTTCAAGGCTGGTAGAATATCATTATGCTGTTAATCTAAGAAGTTATGACAGCATGATCTTACAATTTGTGCTACATAAAATATTTTCTGATGCAGTAATTAATGTTGACAAACCATTTAATTAATAACGCATTTTAATTTTACTTATTCTCCCTGTTGAAGTGACTGGTAGTAAGTGATAAGGTGCAGTATGGTTTGATGGATGCAGCTGGATAAGAGTACAGTATAGTACACTTCTACTTAATGTTAACATATCTTGTATATTTCCCAAAGGTATGGCATATTAAACTCTGGTTAAGACATACAAGAAGAAATGTGCCTATGCTCTGCACTTCTAAGAGTATTTTATGCATGAGAAGCTGAACACAGTTTATACCTATGAAAGGATATTCGCCAAAGCATAAATCTGTGATTCAAAGATCATAGCCTGGGTGAGCCTCATTTGCATACCAGCTGGTAAATAGACCACAATTCACACCAATAACTTTTTAGCCACCGTTCCTAACTGCACTTAGCCAGATTCACTGGCAATTGATTTGGGAAAGAGTGAAATGGATTTAAATAAGGTACCAACAAATTTTAAATTGAAAATTAATGAGAAATAAGGCAAATTCACCTCATTTATGAATATTAGTGAGAGAATGACTTTTTTTAGGGTAAGGCACAGTAGATCTGCAGTTTCTATTATGCACACATAGTTGGAGATATCTGCTGTGCGTGTCGCCATACTACACATTGGAGTGATCATGGCACTACACCTGATCTCTACCATTCACACATACTGCTGGGTATCATCTTATGCACTTTGCAGTACCCTGGCCATGTCTATCTGGCTATTTGTGGCAGTGGTAGCACCTGAATAATGTTGCAGAAATCTGCTGATAAGCAGCAAAGACTTTCCATGGGTAGTGCATGTACCACTGAGAACCTACTGCATACGGGGGATGTATGATTACAATAGTACAATAAACCCTGCCAGCAACACTAGCAATGTCCACTTCACCATCAGCACTACACAACTAGTGTTTGCTAGTACTTTTAATGACAAAAGTGATGGTGCCTATGGCAAGATGAATTAATTTGATGTGTAGTACCTTATTAGAGAAACAAAGGTTATTTCTTATATATTTGGAAAACAAAAAAGCACAGAGACAGCAGAACATATCATACAAAATGTAATACAAGTTTCTTTTCCAGCAGAAGAGACCATATTCTCTAAACTGCAATGTGGAATATGTAGCAGTACCTGCTTATGTATATACATTTTTACCAGTTACTAAGCCACATCATCCCTGACCATTTCTCAGCTAATCAATGCCCAGCAAAAGCAATACCACTGCTAAACATATGACCTGAATATTTCACTGCAGGGGGGGGGGGGTTGCTGCACTACTGAGTGTGTCATCCTTTGGATGAGGCATTTAACTGAGGTCCCATATGCTTGAGTTGCTTATAGCTCAGGCACATGTAAAAGATCTCAAGGCACCTATTAAAAAAATAAGAATTTCTCTAAGTATCTGGCCAAATTTCCTCCAGATGTATAAACACCACATCAGGTCTCCCCCCTGAAAAGAGACTACTAGCCTAATGGGACTAACCCAGGGTTGGGAGTTGGCATGATGGTTAGGATGTCTACCTTGCAAATGCAAGGTACACTATATGATTCTAGTCTATGAAGGAAATTGGCTAGCCTTAAAATGGCCTGCAAGGACTGATAACCAAGTACTTGCCTATGAAACTGAATGTATGCCACCACTAAACAAAACATATATATATAAAGCAGGTAACTGTACAAAAAAGAAAAAAAATCTTTAAAGATAAGGGATGCCTGATATACAAAGACAGTTTGTCTTGTAGCACACATAGCACTGCATGCATCAGTTATACTCTGTCTTTTTTTTTTTATATAACAAAGGTAACACCAACCTGAATGTCATGTTCCATAGCTGTAAACTAGATGCTGACATTTTTCCTGTGCAGTCATGTACATTGCACGAGCCTGCTGCATGGGGTTCCATACTACTACTACTGACATCTAGTCACCAACAAGATCATTACTGGTAGATGGACCAATAATAGGAACTACATTGTCATCATGGGGCACTTCACTACCAGACTGGTGCATGATCATATTGTGCAGAATGTGATACTAAGTAATCATCCTGCATGCAGTAGCAGGGTCTTATTGAAGGCACCCCCAAACTCATCCAGGCAATGGAAATGGGCTTTCAGCAGACCAAACACTTGCTCAGTAACAGTCTGTAACTAGCAAATAGTGGTGCTGTAGCTTGTCAACAGCCATGATTGGTTTGGGTACTATGCATCACCTGCAAAAGAAAAAAGAAAAGAGAGAAAAAAACATAATAAGGGAAGGGTGGTTTAGAACTTAGCAATGCATTTTTAAATCAAAACCTGCTGACATAATTATAGATAAAATTTTCACTTAACAACAATATGATGATGGGATATATTATGATGATGGAAGAAGAGGCAGTAGAGTAAGCTTGTGTGCCAGAGGGTCACCAACAGGATGCTGGGCCAACACAGTGATGCACCACCATGCATCACACACCACCTGACCATTGATGGAATGGTACCACATCCTATTTTGGTATCACTCTCCCTTTGGTCCAGATGGGGATCTAATGGCAACATGGGTGCAATCTATCATACCAGCATCACAGGGGAACATGCTGTTCTATAGAGGGCACACATGGTTCTGGCTCGGTCCTGAGGTGAAACTGGCAGATAAATAGACTCATCCATATGTGCCAGGAGTATGTCAAGGAACTGCTAATGTATCCTCAAGGCAGACACCTGAGAAATGCTTAATGTGTCCACAGTCTGTTTTTATAATACATTAGGATCCTCTGATATTATAAGGCCATGTAACCCCCAGTTCCTGTCTGCGGACTATAGAGATTTACTAAAGCCTTTATAATATCCATGTCCACACTAAGTCTAACAAGAACTTCTTGATCAGCAAAATTCTAATGAGTTGATCTTTGTCTGTATCTGCTCCTGCTCATCCAGTTAGTGCCAATGAGTGACTGTGGTTTTGGCACAGCCAAGAAAAACAGTTCACAGTGAGAAATAGCTAGTCTAGCAGTGAAAGGTATTTGGTAATGAAGTTTGCAGATGACTGCAAAGTAGTAGCCATAATAGAAACTCCTAACGATGTGGACATCCTACAAAAGGGCCTCACTGAGACAGATGCCTGGTGTCAAAGCCATGACCTTAAGCTCAATGCCAAAAAGTGCATTGTCATCCCTTTTGGTAAAAAGTCTGTACCCATGAACTACCACATAGTTGGTAGTCTACTTAATACCAAAAGTGTGATAAGAGACCTTGGGACACAGGTGAACAGTAGTCTCTCCTTTGATAATCACATCGCCACAGTAGTCAGGATAGCCTTCTATGTGGCACACCTCATCACAAAAGATTTCTCATCCAAGAAAAAAGAGGTCATAGTTCCCCTCTACTCATCACTCATTAGACCCATTATAGAATACAGTGCCCCTTTTGGTATGTACCTCGCAAGACATCTACAACAACTGGAAAGGCCACAGAAATACCTCACAAAGAGGATTACTGGCCTTAAACAGATGCCCTACGCAGGCTGTCTCAAAAAACTCCAGCTTTACTCCATCACATATCACTTTCTCAGAGGCGATCTCTGTCTAACATACAAAGCTATGCCAAACCTAGAGCTGTTGGACATGCTCTACTTAAAGAAATCCCAATCCATCCGATCTACATGCTCTAAGGACCTAAACCTTGTCACCACAATAAACAGAACATGTGGAGGGATAGATTCCTGTCCCAGGGACTTCCCATACTCTGGAACAAACTACCTATCTAGATCAAACAAAGCTCCTCATTAGCATTCTTCAAGAAAAATCTTGATGATTGGATGGGAGATAGGAACTTCACCACAGGGATCACTTCTGTGGCTCTGCTTGACAGGGGCACAGGAAAATAGTTTTCTTGGGTGGTGAAAGCCAGGGTACCTTTTTGGCTAGGCTTATATAGGCCCTAGGGCCAATAGCCTAGTACATACCTATGAACCTATGAAAGCAAGCATCTTCATTTGCAGAGTAGCTAAAAAGGTGAAACTGCACCTTTCATAATATCTCTGCCCATGGCACTATAATGTGCAAAAAAATAAAAACAAAAGTTATGATTTTTTGACAGATAGGAAATGAGATCATTGGTATTAGAAGTTATGAAGCTGTTCCAATTAAGTGTTCATTTGCATATAGGTTCATAGGTTCATAGGTTCATACTAGGCTATCTGCCCAAGGGCATTTATAAGCCTAGCCCATAGTTATGTGGCTTTCGCCACCCCTTTAGTTTGAATAAAAACTATGCCTATCATTTTTCTGTGCCTCTGTCAAGCAGTGACACTGAAGTAATCCCTGGGGTATATCTGCGATCTCCCATCCATTGGTCAAGATTCCTCTTGAACAAGGCCAGAGGTGCTCTGCCTCACATGTACCGGGATTTTGTTCCACAGCATAGGAGTCTCTGGGTGATGAATCTGTCCCTCCAGCACGTTCTATTTATAACCGTGTCAAGGTTTAAGTCTCCGCCCTTGTGGTTCTGAGGGATCTAGATTTTTGAGGTGAAGCATATTCATCAAATCTGGGTTTGACATGGCCTTATATGTCAGGCACAGGTCACCTCTGAGCAAGCGGTATGAGACTGAATAAAGCTGGAGTTCTTTCAGTCGGGCAGCATAAGACATATTTTTGAGACCCTTTATCCTTTTGGTGAGGAACTTTTGGGGCCTTTCAAGCTGCATCAGGTGTCTGGTCAGATACATTGCGAACGGGGCATTGTACTCAATCATAGGTCTAATGGTGATGAGTACAGGGGGACGATGACCTCCTTGATCTAGATGTGAATCCTTCATGATCAGGTGGGCGATATAGAAGGTTTTCCTAACTACTTTAGCAACATGAGTGTCAAGCGAAAGACTACTGTCAACTTGGGTCCCCAGATCCTGATGACTTTTCTGTGCTCAGTGGATTGTCACCTATATGGTAGCTAGGGGTAACCTTGTTTTTCCCGAAGGGTATGACTATGCATTTTTGGCGTTTAACTTCCAGGCCATGGCTCTGGCACCAGTTATCCGTTTCTGTGAGGCCCTTCTGGAGGATATCTGTGTAAGATCTCTTTTCGACTATGCCCCCCGGGTTGCAGTCATCTGCAAACTTTGTCAACCATAACCCTCCTGTGTTTGCTTGTACTTCAGAAAAGTAGATGCCAAACAAGAGTGGACCCAGGACTGAGCCCTGTGGGACACCACTTGTGACAGGCTTTGAGTCTGACATGGCTCCAGCAACTCTGACCCTGTGGGTTCTGTCGCTTAGCCAGTTTGCAACCCATCTTGTGATGTATGGGTTTACATTCAAGCTGATGAGTTTTTCGATGATACCTGAGTGGGGTATTGTGTCGAAGGCCTTTGCCAGGTCGAGGTAGGCTGTATGGACTGCCTTTCCCTCATCAATGGCCTTGGTGACTGTCTCGAAAAGTCAACCAAGTTTAAGAGGCAGGATCTGCCTTTGACAAAGCCAAACTGGGTTGGATCCAAAGTCTGCAAGTTCCCTATGTCTTTATTTATGAGTTCCATTATGATCCTCTCCATGGCTTTGCAGATAAGGCTTGTCAAGCTAATGGGGCGGTAATTTCCAGGGTCTGTGGAGGCACCGCCCTTATGAAGTGGGACCACAGTCGCGTCGCCACTCCTTGGGTGCGTATCCTGAGGTGAGGCTAAGATTAAACAGCTGTCCTAACTGTGGGTTTAATTCCTCGTTGAGTTCATGAAGTACACAGCCGGGGACACCATCCGGTCCCATGGATGCTGTGTTTTTTGCCTTAGTGGGGGCAGTTCTCACCTGCGCGTTGGAGATGTTTGCGGGGCTACAATCCTCTGGAATAGATATCTCTCCTTTTTTGGGGAGGGCAGAAGTTTGCACTGAACCTGTCAGCCAGTATGTTAGCAATGTGTGTAGGTTGAGTAATTTTCACATCATTTTGAACTAATTCTGAGCATATCTGGGAGTTTCCTCCTAGGTTTCTAACATAGCTAAAGAAGGCCTTATGATTGTCTTTAGAGTCCTTGGCGATTTTTCTCTCAAAATTTGCCTTTGATGATTTTATGAGAGCTCTTAGTTTTTTACTTATAATGATCAAAGGTGTCTTACCTTTCAAGGATTTTGCTCTATCTTGTAGTAGCTTCCTCCTTTTGTTGTAGAGCTTGTTTATGGCTGGGGTCCACCAGACTGGGCGCTTGCCTTTGGTACAGAGAGTCTTAGTTTTGTTTGGGATTGCCTGATCCATGCAGTCCTGTAGGTGCTGGTAGAAGGCATTTGTAAGTGATTCAGCGGTTTGAGTAATGTTTACCACTGGCTCAGGGGCCTTAAAGGAGACCACACTAGTTTTTAGAAGTGTGAAATCGGCTTTTGAGAAGTTTTTCACTGTGGTCTTTTTGTTTCAGGTGGGCGGGATGAGGACCTCCAGCGAGATTAGTTTATGATCTGATCTCACCAGTGAGGGGTATACTTCGGTGTTGAACATTTTGATCCCATGTTCGTGATGATGAGATCAAGTATGTTTTCACCTCTTGTGGGATGGTGACTAGTTGTTCCATGGCATTTGAGTTTATGAACTCCAGGAATCTTTGGGTTAGAGTGTTAGGGCTTGAGTAGTGTTCCCAGTCTATATTAGGGTAGTTGAAGTCACCTAGTATGATGGTGTTTGGAGATACATTTATCCCCTCCAATGTTTTCAGGAAGGCCATGTGAGGTTCCTGAGTTTGAGAGGGTGGCCTGTAACATGCTACAAATTGCAGAGCAGTCTTGCCTATGGTTAATTGCACCTGGATGGTCTCCGATGCATCGTGCATTGCCACCAACCTTGAGGTGTGGGTGTCCTTTATGAATATGGACACCCCCCCCTTTCTTGGTGTTGTCCGGACTTTGGGGCGGGCATGATATGAGGTGAAACCTGTTAGTGCTGGGGTGCTCTCAGGAGCCTTGAACCAGGTTTCTGTCACAGCACAGACATCGATGTTCTCCATATTGAGAAGGGCCTCAGTGCGTGCATCTTGAGATTGAGACTTCTGGTATTGAGCAGCATTACCCTTAGTTTTTCCTTTTGGTGTTCTAGGGTGGTAGGTTTAGAATTTGAGCCTTGCCTAAAAAGGCACTATGGGGGTGGCAAGAGCCTTTGCCAATATCCGGAAGCCCAGGGGTGACAGGTGCAAGCCGTCCCTTGCGAAGCAGCGTGGCTTGTCCAGCATGTCATCCCAGGCAGACAGACATTGGATCCCCTTTGAATGACACCAGAATTTAAGCCAATTATTAAAGCTGATCATCTTATCACTGTATTGTGGCATCATTCTAGGTGATGGTAGGATACTGCTCAAGGTCAGGGTCATACCTGCCTGGGCTACATAATCAGAGAGCTCCTCGGCCTCCCTTTTCCTGTAGTCCCAAGAGGTTCCTCTCAGCTCGGTGACACCAGCGTGGACAATGACTGAGTCGTGCTTGTACCTGCTGTTGAGAGACCTGAGTGCTTGCGTTATGTGGCGGATTCTAGCGCCCGACAGGCAGCTTACTGTGACCTTCTCCTTACTCAGTCTGGTGGCGGGACGTCAGTGTGTCTGACTATGGAATCACCAATGACAAGTGTGTCTGGCATTTTGTTTGGCCTTAAGGGCTGTGACTGTTTGACACTCTGACTGTGTGGTCTATGTGTTGCATGTGTTGGGTCGTGAGGTGGTAGTTGTTTGGGTGTCTGCTTTGGTGGCCTCTGCTGTTTTGGTAAATTTTGATCAGAGCCTCCGAGTATGTCTTTGTGTGAGTATGTGTATGATTTGAAGTTGTGATGGTACCATGTGTGACTGGGTATGTATTGTGTGTGGTTACCTTCTCCTCCTGTCTGGTCTTGCCAGTCCTATGTTGAGAGAGCTCAGCCTCCAGTTTGGCCGTATAGTTGCATCTCTCGCATGTATTTGTGTTTTGTGGGAGAAGGAGAGGATTGTCTGTGTACATGAGGCAATTGTAACATTGCGTCAATATTCCCAGGTTCACCAGTTGAGCTGGAGAGGACACTAGCAACTGATCCCTCGACATACTAGAAGTAGTAGATAAAGAACTTTCAAAGGACTCCGGGGGAAGTGGGTTTTAGGCTGGTGGGGTGCTGTCTATAATAAGAGTGCTTTATCAAGGTGCAAGTACTGTAGGAGTAAGTGCTAGGCTTTACAGATAGAGAATAGTCTACTTGGGAATCAAGTAGAGATGAACTTTTCAGTTATAGGATATGCTGGTTAGATCAGCAGTACAGTTTAGCGTGTTTTGTAGCAGGGGGCTGAAGGGAGCTAGGAATTGGCCCAAAACGACCAATGGACTACTAGTTTCTGGCTGAAACTTCACCAAATCGGACAAAAAGGCCGCTCAGTGCTTCCCACTCCCACTGGTAAGCAAAGAAACTTCCCTCCTTCCTAATAAGGCAATGGATCAGTAACAGGAACTAAAAACAAAGCCCAGGGATCAGCAACTCTGAAACTGGACTACTCTAGTTCAGTAAAGTGGGAAAACAAGAGATTTTTTTTTTATTACAGAGATAAGGAAAAAAACAGACAGTAAATGCTATAAATGCTGTAAATCAGCTAGCGCACTTTAGTGTGTAGCCTACAGAAACAATTTGCAACAATTAGTAACTTAAAGTGCAATAAACAGTGTAAAATGCAGAAATCACTTAAAGTAGCAGTAAAACAGGCGAAATGCAGTCGCTAGCTTAATAACAGTGGGAAAGCCACAAAAATACTTATATCTGGTAGAAAGTCACTCTTTTAGCTCTCTGCTGCTTGGATCACTCTGCAGGCCACCACGAGGATCTGTGCAGAGTTGGTACAAGCGTGTTTTATAGCAGGGGGCTGAAAGGAGCTAGGAATTGGCCCAAAACGACCAATAGACTACTAGTTTCTGGCTGAAACTTCACCAATTCGGACAAAAAGGCTGCTCAGTGCTTCCCACTCCCACTGGTAAGCAAAGAAACTTCCCTCCTTCCTAATAAGGCAATGGATCAGTAACAGGAACTAAAAACAAAGCCCAGGGATCAGCAACTCTGAAACTGGACTACTCTAGTTCAGTAAGGTGGGAAAACAAGAGATTTTTTTTTTTTTTTTTTTTACAGAGACAAGGAAAAAAAACAGACAGTAAATGCTATAAATGCTTTTAAGTGGCTAAAATAGCCTAAGACAACAAGCACTACAGATTCTGAAAGTTTTTAAACAGATAAAGATTTCTGAAGATTCTGAATAGACAAAGTGCTTTATATATATTAAATTATAAAAACAGTAATCTGTTAAAATAATCAAAAGATACTTATATTTTGTAGCTCAGTTGCGGTCAAACAACTTCTCCAGCCTGCACCAAAGACCAGAACAGCAACTTTTTTTTTTTTTTTTTTTTTTTTTTTACAAGAACACAAAAGAACCAGTGTCATTTAAAGTGTCTACACCTAATTGCAGCAGGCCTTTAAAAATCATGCTGAAGCTGTAGTTAAGAGCAACATGTGCAAATTATCTTTAGACTTAAGTGCAATGTCAGTGAATGCTTCTCTAAGTAAAACAGAGTAGCTAAACAAATATCAGAAATATGACTTAAGCAATGACAAGTATAACATGGAATGAAGGATGTGACACAGAAATCAATGCATGTGTATGAAATATAAGTGCAACTGGTTAAGCAGGAGAGCCAGAATTGCAGTAAACATTCCAAACAGGTGAGATAGCAGAGGAAAGTGTAAACATGAGACAAATGTGATTTGCAAAGAGAGAACAAGGATTAGAAATACACATAGTATCTGTCAAGCTTTACCAATGCAAACCTAGAAAATACTGCTCAAATTGAAATGACTGTGCTAAAAAAGGAAGGACTAATTTTTGCATTGATTTATATAAAACGGTTTGTAGGAAAAAGTAATGATGAATGTTAAAGCATTTTTATCTTAGTGATAAGTTTCCTAGACCATTGTCCAAAACAGTGGGCACATAAATCAGGGATTTTGATGATTCTGATATCTATAATATCTGTACATTAATAATGAAAAAATTAATGTTAGACAGGGATCTCTACTTGCACAGAATGTTGGTTCTGTGGCGCAAGTGTGTCAATTATCCATACCACTTGGTTATGTTATTTGCAAAAGGAATAATTGAACCGAGGTATGCTGACTGGTTCATGCCTTGCTATAACATACAAATTGTCACAAATTCTTGAGCATCTAGGAATTGGGTATGTAAATGTCTGAAGTGACCTACAGTCAGAATGTTTATCCATGAAGAAAATCAGCAATCAATATGATTGTCTACACTGCCAAGGTCAAAAATTACGTGCTATTGTTACTGTCATTGCTGAAGTGAGTTCTCACTTCTTGTAAAGGAAAGGTATTGAGGAATTATCTCTCCAAAAGTGGATATCTTAGATGCACGGGGAGTTTCACAATTAGAAAATACAAGGAGCAATGATCAATCGCAGGAAGATTCCAGTAAGTGACTTTTGTTCAAGGTGGCAGGTAAATATGATCTGAACTGAAAACAGGAAGAGTCATGGAGGTGGAAAGATGAATCTGTGACTAAAAAAAATAAAACAAATGTCACCACTGAACTGCAAGTGTCGTGGAAAACAACACTTGTATTAGAAATCAGAGTAAGCGTTTTTGCTTGTTGTGTCATGTGATTGTTAATAGTATATAAATTAAATGTGTATATTTAAAGTTTTACTCTGATGAAGTCCTTTGGCTATGAAGGGGGAAGCACTTAGTCTTTTTATGTCTAATAAAAGTGTTGTTTGTGACACTTGCAGTTCGGTGGTGACATTTTTTATTTTTAAATGTTTGGTGAGTCACACTAAGTTCACTTGGTATTCCTGTTCATAAATCTATGACTGCTTATTTAGACAGTATCTGCAGTCAACAGCTGCAAAAGAAAGGAAGATCAGTGCATTTGAGATAAGAGAAGTTGTCACTGTGCACAGCACTTACCCATGGGAGGTCTTTAATCTACATAGTATTGGTTATATGATGGTGCTTTAGGTAGAAGTCAAAGAAAAGTTCAGTAGAATGACGTTAATACTGTGAGTATTGGGATTATGTGAGAAGCATAGTTAGACAGGAACTCTAAGCAAACTGCAGACTGACAGAGAAGATCAGTAGACCTGAAAGGGAGCCAGGAATAGGGACGATGAAGTGTGAGTTAGGTGTTAACTTTGAGTGTACAATATAGTTAAGGGACAAGCGGAAGCAGCATACAAGCTGTAAATGAGATTATGTATGAAGGAACTCTATAAAGAATAAAAAAAGGATGTAGTGCAGGTATGCAAGGCAAGGACAATGCGATAGAAAAGGAGATCATGAAAAAGGTAGAGTAAAAGATGACTGACTGATGACAGTCGGAAGAAATGGGACAATATGTGAATGCAAAAAGGAGAATATACTAAAGTCTTGGAGAAGAAAAGTCTATGTTGCACAATAGGGAGAGAAGATGTGACCAACCTCGTTATGAATCATGAAGGCAAGAAGAATTAGGTCAGGATAGCAATGGTTGGGATATGTAAGAGAAGAAGAGGGGCAGAGAAGAATTGAAGAGATAATGAAGTTAGTGCAGGCAGATGTAAACCGGGTTAGGAGGGCACACATGTAAAAGATTAACTAGGTGGCAGCACAGGTACATTTAATGAGGAAGGACACCTACAAGCAGACCCAGCTGCTGAGGCATGCATCAGCGTATTTATAGTGTAAGAGACACCATTAAAAAGGAACTCAAGTGTGGTGGAAAAGAGAAAAGGAACAGCATGGAGAAGGTGCAGGTACTGGTCAGTGCAATGCATGAAATTATCAGTCATAAGGAATGTGCTAAAGAAGGTGAGGGACAAGTGACTTATCATTCAGGTGGTACAAATGTCTAGGATGGAGTCACACTGAAAGAAGTAGAAGAGATCATGGCAGAACAGGGAAGGTTTGTTATGAAGCATATAGCACAGTAGCTTTCTGGGAAGTTCCCCCAACACGCATAATGTAAATGGGCAAGAAGGACTGAAATGAAAGTATTGAAAGAGAACACAGTGTGGGGATCATCAAGGGCCATGGCATAATCGGCTATGAAAGTAGACATTACCAATGGGCACCTATTATTGGAGAGCAAAATAATAGGTAAAAAGAGAACAAACGTACATTGTTATTAAGACTAGTTTAAATGGAGACAGCATTATTTGGGAATCAGATAACATATTACTGTAGTAGAAAACATTAGAAGAAATCCTGAGAATGTCCATGATCAAATAAGGAGGACCCTAAACAAAAGAAAGTAGAGAGTGGGGACATTGGTGGGTAGAACAGGAATAATATGGATAATGACATTTTCAATGGTTATATGTATTTTAAGGAATTTAAACATAGATCTGAAATATAAAATTGTTAAAGAAAAGCATTAAAGGTGTTTGAGAGACCTATATGGTAGGGAAGACTTATTGGGAACACATTTTAGTGGGACTATGGGATGCCAGATTTTAACCAATATCTATACATATGACTAATGCAATGAATGGAATAGCAAACAGGAAATTAAGGTGAGTGAAATGTGATGAAGCCAATACAGTTAAACACAGACATGTAGGTGAGTATACAGGAGTTATAAATAAAGTGATCCACAGATAACTGGACTTCACTAAAGTCAAATAGATTATAGTGCCAGAGTGGTAATTATCTCAGAAAATGGATAAAAGAATATAGGTAAATAGATAATGAAATGAAATATGAGATGTCTTGTGAAAAGTAAGTAAGAGAGCTCTTGAGAAAGATAAGAGTAATGAGGGCTTTATATCATTTGAAGAATGTGTATTATGATGGAGAGAACAACTGATTAAGTATCTGTGATTTGGGGGTGCCAACATACATTTAAGTTTGAAAGTTATAATTGATTAACAGAGAGTAGAATTTCAAGGAAATGAGAAAGAAGATGAAATTGCTAGGTTTGGCAAACCATGGTACAAAGAAAACAGTGATTGGAGAAAAAAGATGTGGATGAATACATGAAAAATGGTTAGGCATACAGACAAGTATGGAATTATCTGAGATGGATAATTGTGGATGGTTCTCAGGCCATTCCTTCTCCTCAAAATAGTAAAAGAGAGAGGCTTGAATGGGCAACAGAACTATTGTGCATGAAAACAGATGCAGGAGATATGCATATGGGGCAGGACTTTAAGGTAATAAAACTGTTATGTAAGGACCAGAAGATGGTATGTTATGATATGTGTAGTGACCAAGACATGGTTCAAATCATTGTAGAGCACTTAAGTGGTATAGGGCTACCAATCCTTCCATATGTTTAATCTAGCCACTCCACAGGAATGAAAGAAAGGTGGAGGTATCTCAATCCTCATCCAGAAGGGCTCAGAACAATGCTGGCAAAGCAGCATGATGCCCTTGAGATCCTTCGTGTACAGTCCACCATCAACAAAGTTCTTTACCATATTCTGGCAAGCTCGTGGTGAGCTATTGAATGCCCTCTAAGACCCAGGAATGTCATAGCACCTACTAAATGAACAAGCATCACACAGCATTAATCCAAATATCATATTCCTATATGACTTCAAATATCCAGCCATGGACTGGCAAACATATTGCCACCACTAGCATAAAAGTGCAGAAATTCCTGGACTTTGTTATTCCAATTGCCTGGGAACAACTAGTCAGAGTACCTTCCAATGAAAGTAACATCCTTAACTTTGTCTTCACTAATATGGGTGAATCATGCTCCATCTTCAGTGTAATATTGTCACTCATCAGGTCTAGCCATAAAGCAGTCTTCCTCATAATAAAGATGAAATCAGTGTCCACCTGGACCCAAGGACTTTTAAAAACTTCTTCAAGACTAAGTTATTACTTCTGAATGATTCCTGACTAGATTAAAATCTCCTGAAACTAGAAAAGCTCTTCTTTTCATATGAAAACATAATACACTGTCAAACTTTACCAGTATCTGCACAATTACAAAGAAGCAGTGGTACCCAAAAGAAGCAAGTGTGGATAAAACCCTAACAAAAAAGAAGTGCTCTGGTGGACTTGTATCATAAATAAGGTTTATAATAAAAGGAAGAAATAATAGCCAAAAATATAAAGTGCAACACCCAGCAAAATAAGAATTTAATTATCAAATTAAACAAGCAATGTAGGAACATAATAAAAAGCTACTAAGGCCATATTTGAGAAGTTAATAGTTAACCAGGCCAAGAAGGCCTTCTTCAGCTATATCTGCAATGCAAAGACAATACATAGCAGTGTACTGAGCTAATTGCAGATGGCACCACCTGTACAGAAGCTATTGATATAGAAAACCTATTAGCTGACTTCAGCTGAAAGTTTCACCCCCTTAGCCCCAGTAATCTCATAAGATATGTAAGAAAACATACAGTCTCAGCTATCACACAGGACCGAGTCCCAAAGGTACTCTCAAAGACCAAATAATGCGGCTTCTAAGGGCTCTGACAATATCCTAGGATGCATCTTAAATAGCATGGCACTAGATAATTCTATACCCTTAACAACACTTTTCAACCTCAACGTTCATACCAAGTGAATGGAGAATGGCAATACTCATACCCCTTCACAAGGGAAAGCCATTCATTCAAAAACCTGGGCAATTGCCATCCCATAAGGTTGACTACCCTCATATGTAAAGCCATGGAAATACTTATCATAAAACTAATCAACAATCTCATAAAAAAACTCCAAACACTGTACCCATCACAGTACAGTTTTGCTCACGGAAGGGCATGTCTGCTCAACCTAGTGGTCTTGTTCAAAAAAAGTCAGCAAAGAGGTGAATGAAGGCAAGACAGTAAACACTGCTTACCTTGCCTGGCCAAGGCCTTTGATAATATAATCCACTTGCACACTGTGGATAAGCTTGTCAAAGTAGTAATAAACCCCTACATCACCCAGTGGATGATTGGCTCAAAGATAGGACACAGTCAGGATAGGACTTGACTCCATAACAAAAAAGACATGTCATGAGTGGGGTCCCACAGGGCTCTGTTCTTGGGCTGCTCTTATTTGACAACTACTTCTTAGACATCAACACAATCATCAAGAGCCTATAGTTGACAGAGTTTGTAGGTGACTGCATGCTGGAAGCATTCAGTGAATCCCCAAGGACTCCGCTATCCCACAGGTGGGCTTGTTCCAATCAAATAACTGGAGTTAATCATGGATTAAATCTAAATTCCAAAGACTGCCATTTTGGGTCCTTTGGAAAATTGACTACATCTGTGAATTATCATATTGACAATATACCTCTAAGACTAGACCCAGTAGTCGGAGATTTGGACAACTACAGTGATAGTGACCTAGCTTTTGAACAACACATGTCTACTGTTGTAAGTAACTCCTGATATGTTATGCAGCTTATAAATAAAGGGATAGAATCTAGGTCCTGAGAGGTCATTGTGCTACTTTACACATCCTTCATTAGACCTGCCGTAGAGTACAATGCCCCCTTTGGTATGTACTTGTCCAGGCACATGCAGCATCTGAGTTGTCCAGTGATGTTACTTATGATAAGAATAGTGGGCCTAATGCACGTGGCTTACATGGACTGCTTCAAAGCTCTGTTGCTACACTCTAGTCTCATGCAGACTACTATGATGTAACCTATATGTGGTTTATAAGAACAGACCAGTACTAATGGACCTACTGCACATCTGCAAGTCAAATGATATTAGAAATATGCAGTTCAAAACAGAGACCTTAGCCTCTACTGTAACATATGCTGAACAATCTGGAGGGATATGTACATATTAGGGGATGCCACTACTGTGGACAGACTCCTCATAGAAGTAAAACAAATACTTTCCATAACCCTATTCAAGCATAATTTGGATCAGTGAATGGGAAATAGGAAATTTACCCCAGGACTTATTTCTATCCACCATGGACATAAGCATTGGTTAAACACCCTCCCATACAGTAGGGACCCCCTAATATACTGAAGGTGAGACCCAAACAAAATAATCCATTACAAATGAGAAGCATTTAAATATAGTTATGGCAAGGATAGTTAAATACCTATAGGATAACAGAGCAGGGTGACAAATTGGAAGTATGTTTATGCGTGCAAACACAATAGACTGGTACTCACCATTGAACCTAAAGAACCATATAAAAAGAAAATCCTGTTTCTCAATTTTTTATTGAGAAGGTTGGTTAAAGACTGTAACAGTAGAAGTACTTTTTTACTCTCTGGGTGGGTGGACAGATTTATCACCAGTCTCTGGGGCATTGTCTTGTGTGTGATAAAACTTGTCCAATAAAAAAAACAAAAACACATTTATAGAAACTCAATAAACATGCCTTTAATTGATGTGGTGCTTTCATCTTAAATGTAAAAAAAGAAAAAAACTTCAACTACAGTTAATTAAAACCACTGTGTTTAAACAAGAATCATTGTAGTTCATATGACAAAAATATACAAAATCAGTGCTGAAGCATTAAAGAAAAAATGCATTATTACAATCAGAATAATTTCAACAGTATATATATATATATATATAT
>NC_056751.1:275358500-275411000 GCF_019279795.1 Protopterus annectens
TTCCAATTTATTAAAATATAAACAAGCTTTTGCATAAAAATGCTTTTTCCAAGTTGACAGTACTATAGGACTTCTCAGCATCATCTTATATAATAAACTAAAGAATCACATGATTCAATTAATATAATTAACACTCAGTTAACTTCTAAAATATCTGGCTTTAACAACTGGCTTCAAAGTAATACACCCATTCAAACCAGAGTTTTCATTTACCCTTAGAAAATTAATCCATTCATACTCCCCAATTTCTGTACATAATTTAATATCACCCCACCCCACACACCCCTCATCACTCTCGCATATATAACATCAAGCATGACAAATTTAAAACAGTGTTCCACAGAATTTTTACTTTCACTCAGTAGAAACTTCAAAGAGATATCACTGATTTCAAAAATAAGGATGATGTTTCATGGCTAAGATACCAACCATGTGATCAATGAGGTAATGAGAATGGGAGGAGAACTCTGATGAATACACAGCAGGAGCAAGTTGGGACAATCCAGTGAGAACAGACACCAATTTGGTTTCAGTACTTGACCCTTTAGAGTTCCCAGCATTGCTACAAGTTGCCTCTTTGCTCAACCACAGGGAAACAGCAGGGGTTAGAGCAATCAAATAAATAAGGGCAGGGGACAAGGTCATGGCTACTAGGTTCCAACTATGAGAAATTGTTCAAGCCAAGAGCTGAGGTAAACTCTAATAATAATGTATTTATTTCATCTAATCACATGTAAACTGAGGTCGAACTTTCAGTATTGAACAGGGCTTTACTTATTGAACCTGAAGTCAAGGGGATTTTTCTGACTTTTTGAATGAAATGCGTTTGTCTGCATGGAAATTAAATTTAAAAATTCTGTTTTTGAATAACAGTGACTACTGATTTTAACATGAAAAAATAGTACCTTTATGCCTAGTAGTTGCAATTGCACTCTCTTTTGTATTGTTGTCTTAAAAAATTATAATCATTGTTTTTTAGCATGATAGGTCTTGAATTTTTATTTCATTCTTATCATCTTCCTTCCATATAAATTTCAATGTCCCACTACATAATGCTTCATAAACAAAACCTTCTTTTAACTATTCATTCAGTACATTTACAAAATACTCTTTTTGTCAGTCCATTA
The DNA here is from genome assembly GCF_019279795.1 of Protopterus annectens. Taxonomy (NCBI): domain Eukaryota; kingdom Metazoa; phylum Chordata; order Ceratodontiformes; family Protopteridae; genus Protopterus; species Protopterus annectens. The sequence goes on from NC_056751.1 coordinate 275,359,628, forward strand.
ATTTCTTGTACATTCCGTACCCTATACCATCTGGTCTGGATATTGCATCAACATTTACTTTCATAAGTACTTTATACGATTCATTAATAGTAATTTATCTTTCAAATTCTTCCTTAACTTGCTGTGGTAATATTTTCCCTATAACTCATTAGCAATTTTAGGCTTCATGCAAAGTCTACATGTTTGCAGCATGTTAGTGTGATGAGTAGCAGCGTTTACAAAATATGCATGTTGCTCGTTGCACTAACACAGTTAGTGATGGCAGCTATGAAATGGTGCTGGGAGCATGTTCACACAATCTACACAAAAGTACTTGCCTGTATGCAAATGCATTATGTGAGCAGGCATGGACAGCTTATGTGAAGTAAAGGCAAGTGACTTTTAAGTATGCAGATGCTGGGGACTTGAAATTAGAATAACTTATAAAGAACACAATGTGAGCAGTGCATGGATAATTATGAGGGGAGAGTAAATGGAAAAAATGTATGCAGTTAATGTATCCAAATATGATGATGCCACAAAGAAACATTTTTCAATATAAAAAAGTTCATATTGATGGAAGTAATAAACAATCCTGTTTTCTAAGTGTTTACCCATATACATAACTTAAAAATGGACATGCTAACAATGAATGTGAGTGAGACGCAATGCAACATTGAAAGAAAGGGAAAGTAAATGTGATATTAATGTTGATAATATGCTGAACTGAGATAATAGCTAGCAGGAGCAATGGATACATTATGGGCCATTTGTATACATGGCAGTTGCTGAATATGACATGCATATGCAGGGAATGTATGTGTGATATCTGACTGCACTGCTGTGTCCTGCACTCCATGCTGTATAAACAAGGCATAAGCCATACAGCAGCTGTATCATGCACAGCTGAAAGGGACATATTTGTCACTGGACAACCACAGATAGGGGGTATATTACACTGACACGTCTTAACATATATTTTATATATGTGTGCATTATAAACAGTAATATAATAGTAATAAAAATGCATAAGTGACAAATGACAGCACAGATCTGATGACATTGCAGTAGTTCAATCTCTCCATCTGTAAATGGAGTGCATCTAATACTGGATTACACTGGGCATGGACACAAGGCATTTCAGCGAACACTGCCATAACAGCATGTACTCAATATATGACACAGTATTACATAACAGCATGTACTCAATATATGACACAGTATTACATAACAGCATGTACTCAATATATGACACACTATTACATAACAGCATGTACTCAATATATGACACAGTATTACATAACAGCATGTACTCAATATATGACACACTATTACATAACAGCATGTACTCAATATATGACACAGTATTACATAACAGCATGTACTCAATATATGACACAGTATTACATAACAGCATGTACTCAATATATGACACAGTATTACATAACAGCATGTACTCAATATATGACACAGTATTACATAACAGCATGTACTCAATATATGACACAGTATTACATAACAGCATGTACTCAATATATGACACAGTATTACATAACAGCATGTACTCAATATATGACACAGTATTACATAACAGCATGTACTCAATATATGACACAGTATTACATAACAGCATGTACTCAATATATGACACAGTATTACATAACAGCATGTACTCAATATATGACACAGTATTACATAACAGCATGTACTCAATATATGACACACTATTATTTGGCATTTGAGGTACAACAGAAAAAAATTCATGACCTTTGCCCAGTGCAGTTTGCAGTTAGATGTGAGGATAGCTGTGATACAGGCAACAGGGAAGATAATCTTCTCTCACAGAAAATGACATAAAAACTTTGAACATGGCACCTGTTTCCTTCTCTTTATTTTGTGAAAATTATTCCTAGATCTATTCTTCTCTAACAAGACTACTAGATGCTTTGCAGCCACACAAACAAGTTCCCCCATCGTGAGAAATGAACCTCCTACCTATGTAGCTACACAATCTAGATAGTGTGACACATAGTGAGTATAGGTAACCTCTGTTTTTTTATTATCTTCAGAGTATACTGCGTTTGGTTCATAGTGATAAGAATCTGAACTGTATCTTGTGAATTCCCTGGTGTTCATTGAGTTATCTACTTCCTTAGAACTGCAGACAAAATTGTATCGAGAGTCAGAAACTGTTGTCAGAGCCAATTCATATCAATGTTATAAATGTTCCTCTCCTAGGTCCATCAATGGTAGTCACAACATTTCTTGACAGCCACTTCTAGCTGACCCACCCTGATTGATACTGCATTCAAAGTAATTATTCACACTTGCAAGCACTTAGCAGGTATTAACTTCTCAGTGCTCACCTCTGCAGAGGTAGGACATGTACATGCAGTCGTTAGGTCCTTAAACAGTACACAATCTACACTCAGTGCAGATTTTGGACTTCATGAATGCTAATGAGTTCACACCTTTTTTTCATATTCACAGTGCTAACATCATTTAGGCAAGGAAATGGGTATCATGGTAGGGAAGACTGTTTACCCAAAGAGATGCATGCTGCTAATTGCTTGCAAAACATGTTTCTAGTACCACAGCTACCTTGATGCAAAAGTAAGCTGCTTTTTTTATACAAAATGCTGTATTTCAACCTTAATGATGGACTGCATTTCACAATACACCCATATCTTAGAGTATGCATTGCTTGTCACTTGCTGGTAGCATAAGCATGTATTTCAGTTATTTGTTACAATACATTTTGTGAAGAATGTAATGTGTTATTACAGAACATTTTTATGTTCATTTGGCAAGTTATTGCAGGAGAGTGTTGTATCACTTTCTAGCTAAGTCAGATGTTTGACGTTTGTAGACGACAAATGTGTTAAGCCTGTCATGTATAACTGAATACTCTCCTCACAACTGGACACCCAAGAACACATTTATTCACTTACACTAGATAAGTGTACACTGCTTTGATTATTGCTGCAGTGTTCTACTCAGTTACACAGCTGTTGTCCTCCTTATATCACCTGCACACTTTTTTGGAAGGGGGGGTCTGTATTTACTTCAGTGTACTAATATGTAGCTTTAATTTTTTTTAATTATTTTGCACATTGATGTTGATTCTGACATGGAGGACAGCACCAGTGGGTATACTGCAAAACTTTCAAGTAACTATTACAATGAAATAATTCACTTTCACGTCTTTGATGTTACGCTTGCTCTCATGTATTCTACGCACCTCTATCCTGCACTAAGGATGATGACTGTGCACTAGCCTTTTCACATTTTTAAAGTAGTAACAGTTTCATATATGTGTGGGGAAGTAAATGCTTGATGCATATTATTCTGCAAAGTCCATAGGTGGATAATGCGGGCATCATTGTCATACAGTGTTACTGATATTGTACACAGGACAGGTGTCTCATCTTAGGGACATATAACTACTTCCATATGGAACTAAACAATATATTTTCAAGCAAGTTCCACACTTTCCTTGGGGCTCAGATGAGGGCAAGATTCAACATAGCATATTTAATATGCGGTTTTCCTGTCTACCTGGTTTTTGCTGCACATTTTTCTGTGTCACATTGGACATATTAAGTCAAATAGGGTCTAAATACCCTTCCTCATAGGTTCATAGGTTCATAGATTAGTACTAAGCTAACTGCCCTTGCGAGCCATTTTAAGCCTAGCCAATTATCCCTTGTGAGAATCAAACCCTACAACTTGTGTTTGCAAGGTAAGTACCTTAACCATTAGGCCACCCTCCCAAACCTGCTTCTTCTTCTTGACAGAGGTCCGGTAATAGTAACTTTAATTAAAGCCTGTTGCATATAGAACTCTCTAATGACAGCAGCAACTGCTAACATTTTTTTTTTTTTTTTTTTTGGATTTCAGGGCAAATGGCTACACTGAGTGTACATGACTGTTTTATAGTTTCATGAATAGCTTCTCCGTGCTGGATTGGTTAATTAGCATGTAATTCAGCTAGTTATTTTTTCATTAACATATTCTGCTGTTTACCTTTGTTTGGTGACTCTACACTCAAGTAGAAGCATTTAATGAATGCAAAATAGTGCACTATTGTATGTGCTGCTTGCCATGCTGTGTACATGATAGCTGAAATTAATGTAACTGTTAATAAATCCAGCCTGTTGTTTTTCCATTCTCTCTTATTTTCCAACCTTATATTATTATACATATTTTCATATGTAGTTGGCATGATCGAATGGCCAGAATGTCAAAATCCACTCCATCGAGACCATAACCTTGAAGACTGCATTTGTTGAAAGCTGACATGATCAAAGTTTAACCCATCGAACATCATGGTAGGCCAGTAGCTCAGGCATCACCATGTATACAGGCATGTACATATTTATCTAGTGAATGCAGTGTATTTAAGTAGTAGTAGTATTCATGGATGTCTGATATGCTTACCATGGTATTCAATGGGTTGAACTTCTATCATGTCGGCTTTTGACAAATGCAGTCTTCAAAGTTGTGGTCTCAACAATCTGGGTTTCAACATTCTAGCCATTCAATCATGTCAACTAGATCCATTTTTCCATAAGTTGTGCACTTTGTTCTTTTCACCTCTACTTTTAATTTTTTTATTTCTCTAATTATACTAATAGCCTCCTTTACAATATTACCTAGCTTAAGCAGACATCTTTTCCCCTGTAAATAATATCTTTACCTAAATATTAATGACTTACTTTATTCTCTATTTTTTATAGGTTAATTGTTGTTTACTAGGCTAATGAGCACTAGAGTTTTTTTAAGCCTAGCCATGAAAGAGGACACACTCAGGAGTGCAGCATTCCTTAAAGAAGGCACGGCAATATCAGCACTGCATTTATATTGTGTCGGAGTAGAACTCTCATCCTTCCGCACCAAAGGAAAGTATGCTACCTGTTGTCCTACTAACACTGATGCATTTCTTAAATCATAATACTCTCTTGTATTATTGTACAAATTCTCTAATACATTCCTGTAAATCATCCCATATCTTGCATTATCTTCCTTTCTGTCATCATCCTGCCACTGGAAAAAAAAACTATCTAGTTCTTTTTAAATTCTATCTACCACTCAGACCAGTTTTATAGAAGTTCTTCATAGGATAATCGCTGTTCTACAACTGCAATACTTCCCACTCTCCAGCATTACCCCATAATTTCTCATGTTTCTTATTATTACTTTTCCTTTTTTAATATACTCCCTTTCATCCATCACCTCCATCCATATTGCTACTTGGCATCACACACCCATCACAACATTATTACAGTCTGCTAACCCAAGCCTTCCGATAATACAAAATAATTAATTTGATATACCTGTTCATATACATATTCAGTGACCACTCTCCAACCTATTAGGTACTCTAAACAATCACCCAAAGAACACCTCTACAAAGTATGCCACAATCTGACCCACTTCAACCCAGACAAGTTTAACTCCACACTGTCCAACATCAATTGGACCTTCCTCTATAACTTCCCTCTAAATGATGCCGTAACTGCCTTCAACCAAATATTTCTAGACATACTAAACACCATGGACCCATCTAGAAAAGTCAGAGTAAAATCAAACTGTGCCTCCCTTGCTTACCAAGCAAACCCACTCTATTATGCATCAGAGAGACACTGTATGGAAAAAATGGTTCAAAAATAAAACCCCTCTCCTACTCCATCTCTACAAAGAATTCAGAAACAAGTGTAAGAAATTAATCATTAATGATAAAAAATCATTTTTTATTTCCAACCACTGCGAGCCCTCATACCAACCCTAAAAAATTCTGGTTCACAATTAACTCAATCCTCAACCCCCCAGTACCCCACCCACCCCAAACCCCTTCCCTGTCAATACTGCATTTGAAACTGCTACCCTACTAAACAATTACTTCATAGAAACAATCCAAAACCTAACTCAACATACTCCCAAAGCCTCCTCTGCTTTCACCCCTCACCCCTTCTTCCTCTGACACCTTTTCCTTACAACCTGCTTCCACCACATTTATCAAGTCCCAATTAAATAAACTCAAACATTGCTCTTCCTCCACAGACAACGTACCCTCCCAGTTCCTTAAAATTGCTTCAGATTCTATTGCCTACCCTGTCTCTATCCTCATTAATCATTCCATTGACAAGTCTGTCATCCCTGACTTATGGAAATCCTTTTACACAATTCCTCTCCATAAAGAAGGTAACTCCACTGATCCCTCAAACTATCGTCCCATTGCTATACTATCCCCACTCTCCAAAATACTTGAAAAATGTGTTCATTCTCAGCTATTCAAATACTTGCTTGGCAATAATCTAATAGATTAGAGCTGGGGCAAAGGTAGGTTTGTGTGGAAGTTATTTTTGTAGGTAAGATTGGACAAGCATTGGAGGAGTATGAGCTGGTATAGCATAAGGGAATTAGGAACAGAAGGAGGAAGCAGGGGGCCTGGGGGAGTGGATAATTAAGGAAAGCATGTTTGTGCAAAGGGAGAATGATAGGTAGACATCCTTGTCTTATATCACATTTCCTGCATATTTCTTTACTCAGCCAGCCATTTGCTAATGCTCTAACCATATTATTCTGCTATGCTGACATATGCACTGTCCAAATTCTATTACTTATTCCATTATTCCATACTTCTCCAGAACATTCCACCTAACATCTTGTCCTGTGGTATCAAATGCCTTGCTAATATCACCTGCCATAATTTTCACATCCTCTCTTTTACTTTTAACAGTATTCACAATTTCACTCAGAACCAGAAACAATTTCATCATCATCATCATAAACACCCCCCCTTTTCCAATTTTCTATACAGGGTTGGGGTATTGTGTCAACTTTTGCCTTCTTTCTCCATTCACTGCCAATCTCTTACCTTTTTTGGCAGTCATGACTGACTGTTGCAGATCTTTGTTCACATAATCCATCCCTCTCTTTGCTGGACACCCTCATTTTATCTTGTCTTCTTCCTACTTGTCCCAATATCTTCCACACCTGATTGTCTTCTGATTTTCTGCACAAGTGCCAGCACCACCATAGTCTTTTCTGTGTCCTGATGTCCACACTTCTTCATGTATCCAATAGTTTGCATCATACCACCTTCTCAGACACTTCATCTTCATCACCTCAAGCTTCCTCAACTGCTCTGCCTTTACCGCCCAGGTTTCTAAACCATACAGTAGTACTGGTCACACCACTGTTTTATTCAACTTACTTATCAGTTTCTTTGGCATTCTTCTGTCATACATCATCCCTGCCATTCTGTGCCAGTTGCCTTCAGTTCCTCTGATTCTAGCTTTGACCCATCATTCAGAAATAAACATTTTTCAACAATCCCTCCCAGATACTGAAGCTGTTAACCTGTTTCATTATTTCTGTTCTATCTCAATTTTCAGCTACTTCTGTTTTCCCCCATTTGCTGCCATTAAAACTGTTTTTTCTGTACTCATTTTCATGCCATGTGACTTCAGATTTGCATTCCATTCCATTCCCCAATACTATGCCGAAGTTCTTCTTGATAGTCTGCCTGTTATACCACATTGTCTGCCTATAGCAACTTTGTTGACTTGCCCCCCTCCAATCTGTTTGCTGATGTAATCTATCACCAGTATGAACAGAAGTGAGTTTAGAGCAGAACCCTGATGCACACCCACTCCCTCTGGGAACCCCTCCGTGAGACCAAGCACTGTTTGTACTTTAGTCACAGGGTTCTTGTCCATAGCCTGTACGAATTTTACAATGTTGCTTGAACTTTGAACCAACACAGGACTTCTTAAATCAGCTTCTTAGGACCCTGTCATATGCTTTCTCTGAGCCTAGGAATTCACAGTTGGACTCCATCCTCATCTCTAACTTCTTCTCAACTATCTGTTTCACTGCAAAAAATGGGTTGGTTGTGCTGCATCCCGATCTGAATCCAAACTACTCATCTATTTTTCGTGATATGTAGTATTTTTACTTTGTATTTAAAGACATAGAGTACACATTCTGGACATTAATTCCAGAATGTATGTGCTTCTTGACACGGAGAAATGTGGAAACAAACACAAGGAATAAATGGAAGATAAAAGGAGATGAAATAAAAATGGTGATGCATAATCAATCAGCATGGAAGTCTGTAGGAGCAGATAGCATTCATGTGGATGCTTGGAAGTTGGGAAAGTAATATCGATAAAAACAAATAGGACAGCTAAAGGTAAAACCTGAGTAATTCTGCTAGTAAAGAAAATAAAAATAAAAAGCCACTCAGGAACTAAGGATTCAATTTATTAAAATATAAAAATGCTTTTCCAAGTTGACAGTACTATAAGACTTCTTAGCATCATCTTATATAATAAACTAAAGAATCACATGATTCAATTAATATAATTAACACTCAGTTAACTTCTAAAATATCTGGCTTTAACAACTGGCTTCAAAGTAATACACCCATTCAAACCAGAGTTTTCATTTGCCCTTGGAAAATTAATCCATTCATACTCCCCAATTTCTGTACATAATTTAATATCACCCCACCCCACACACCCTCATCACTCTGCATATATAACATCAAGCACGATGTTATATATGCGATCTTGTCAGAACTGCCTTCAACCAAATATTTCTAGACATACTAAACACCATGGACCCATCTAGAAAAATCAGAATAAACTCAAACTGCGCCCCCCTTGCTTACCAAGCAAACCCACTCTATTATGCATCAGAGAGACACTGTATGGAAAGAATGGTTCAAAAAGAAAGCCCCTCCCCTACTCCATCTCTACAAAGAATTCAGAAACAAGTGTAAGAAATTAATCATTAATGATAAAAAAATCATTTTTTATTTCCAACCACTGTGAGCCCTCATACCAACCCTAAAAAATTCTGGTTCACAATTAACTCAATCCTCAACCACCCAGTACCCCACCCACCCCAAACCCCTTCCCTGTCAATACAGCATTTGAAACTGCTACCCTACTAAACAATTACTTCATAGAAACAATCCAAAACCTAACTCAACATACTCCCAAAGCCTCCTCTGCTTTCACCCCTCACCCCTTCTTCCTCTGACATCTTTTCCTTACAACCTGCTTCCACCACATTTATCAAGTCCCAATTAAATAAACTCAAACATTGCTCTCCCTCCACAGACAACGTACCCTCCCAGTTCCTTAAAATTGCTTCAGATTCTATTGCCTACCCTGTCTCTATCCTCATTAATCATTCCATTGACAAGTCTGTCATCCCTGACTTATGGAAATCCTTTTACACAATTCCTCTCCATAAAGAAGGTAACTCCACTGATCCCTCAAACTATCGTCCCATTGCTATACTATCCCCACTCTCCAAAATACTTGAAAAATGTGTTCATTCTCAGCTATTCAAATACTTGCTTGGCAATAATCTAGTAGATTAGAGCTGGGGCAAAGGTAGGTTTGTGTGGAAGTTATTTTTGTAGGTAAGTTTGGACAAGCATTGGAGGAGTATGAGCTGGTATAGCATAAGGGAATTAGGAACAGAAGGAGGAAGCAGGGGGGCTGGGGGAGCGGATAATTAAGGAATGCATGTTTGTGCAAAGGGAGAATGATAGGTAGACATCCTTGTCTTATGTCACATTTCCTGCATATTTCTTTACTCAGCCAGCCATTCGCTAATGCTCTAACCATATTATTCTGCTATGCTGACATATGCACTGTCCAAATTCTATTACTTATTCCATTATTCCATACTTCTCCAGAACATTCCACCTAACATCTTGTCCTGTGGTATCAAATGCCTTGCTAATATCACCTGCCATAATTTTCACATCCTCTCTTTTACTTTTAACAGTATTCACAATTTCACTCAGAACCAGAAACAATTTCATCATCATCATCATAAACATCCCCCCTTTTCCAATTTTCTATACAGGGTTGGGGTATTGTGTCAACTTTTGCCTTCTTTCTCCATTCACTGCCAATCTCTTACCTTCTTTGGCAGTCATGCCTGACTGTTGCAGATCTTTGTTCACATAATCCATCCCTCTCTTTGCTGGACACCCTCATTTTATCTTGTCTTCTTCCTACCTGTCCCAATATCTTCCACACCTGATTGTCTTCTGATTTTCTGCACAAGTGCCAGCACCACCATAGTCTTTTCTGTGTCCTGATGTCCACACTTCTTCATGTATCCAATAGTTTGCATCATACCACCTTCTCAGACACTTCATCTTCATCACCTCAAGCTTCCTCAACTGCTCTGCCTTTACCGCCCAGGTTTCTAAACCATACAGTAGTACTGGTCACACCACTGTTTTATTCAACTTACTTATCAGTTTCTTTGGCATTCTTCTGTCATACATCATCCCTGCCATTCTGTGCCAGTTGCCTTCAGTTCCTCTGATTCTAGCTTTGACCCATCATTCAGAAATAAACATTTTTCAACAATCCCTCCCAGATACTGAAGCTGTTAACCTGTTTCATTATTTCTGTTCTATCTCAATTTTCAGCTACTTCTGTTTTCCCCCATTTGCTGCCATTAAAACTGTTTTTTCTGTACTCATTTTCATGCCATGTGACTTCAGATTTGCATTCCATTCCATTCCCCAATACTATGCCGAAGTTCTTCCTGATAGTCTGCCTGTTATACCACATTGTCTGCCTATAGCAACTTTGTTGACTTGCCCCCCTCCAATCTGTTTGCTGATGTAATCTATCACCAGTATGAACAGAAGTGAGTTTAAAGCAGAACCCTGATGCACACCCACTCCCTCTGGGAACCCCTCCGTGAGACCAAGCACTGTTTGTACTTTAGTCACAGGGTTCTTGTCCATAGCCTGTACGAATTTTACAATGTTTCTTGAACTTTGAACCAACACAGGACTTCTTAAATCAGCTTCTTAGGACCCTGTCATATGCTTTCTCTGAGCCTAGGAATTCACAGTTGGACTCCATCCTCATCTCTAACTTCTTCTCAACTATCTGTTTCACTGCAAAAAATGGGTTGGTTGTGCTGCATCCCGATCTGAATCCAAACTACTTATCTGTTTTTCATGATATGTAGTATTTTTACTTTGTATTTAAAGACATAGAGTACACATTCTGGACATTAATTCCAGAATGTATGTGCTTCTTGACACGGAGAAATGTGGAAACAAACACAAGGAATAAATGGAAGATAAAAGGAGATGAAATAAAAATGGTGATGCATAATCAATCAGCATGGAAGTCTGTAGGAGCAGATAGCATTCATGTGGATGCTTGGAAGTTGGGAAAGTAATATCGATAAAAACAAATAGGACAGCTAAAGGTAAAACCTGAGTAATTCTGCTAGTAAAGAAAATAAAAATAAAAAGCCACTCAGGAACTAAGGATTCAATTTATTAAAATATAAAAATGCTTTTCCAAGTTGACAGTACTATAAGACTTCTTAGCATCATCTTATATAATAAACTAAAGAATCACATGATTCAATTAATATAATTAACACTCAGTTAACTTCTAAAATATCTGGCTTTAACAACTGGCTTCAAAGTAATACACCCATTCAAACCAGAGTTTTCATTTGCCCTTAGAAAATTAATCCATTCATACTCCCCAATTTCTGTACATAATTTAATATCACCCCACCCCACACACCCCTCATCACTCTCGCATATATAACATCAAGCACGATGTTATATATGCGATGCGATGCCGTAACTGCCTTCAACCAAATATTTCTAGACATACTAAACACCATGGACCCATCTAGAAAAATCAGAATAAAATCAAACTGTGCCCCCCTGGCTTACCAAGCAAACCCACTCTATTATGCATCAGAGAGACACTGTATGGAAAAAATGGTTCAAAAATAAAACCCCTCCCCTACTCCATCTCTACAAAGAATTCAGAAACAAGTGTAAGAAATTAATCATTAATGATAAAAAATCATTTTTTATTTCCAACCACTGCGAGCCCGCATACCAACCCTAAAAAATTCTGGTTCACAATTAACTCAATCCTCAACCAACCAGTACCCCACCCACCCCAAACCCCTTCCCTGTCAATACTGCATTTGAAACTGCTACCCTACTAAACAATTACTTCATAGAAACAATCCAAAACCTAACTCAACATACTCCCAAAGCCTCCTCTGCTTTCACCCCTCACCCCTTCTTCCTCTGACACCTTTTCCTTACAACCTGCTTCCACCACATTTATCAAGTCCCAATTAAATAAACTCAAACATTGCTCTCCCTCCACAGACAACGTACCCTCCCAGTTCCTTAAAATTGCTTCAGATTCTATTGCCTACCCTGTCTCTATCCTCATTAATCATTCCATTGACAAGTCTGTCATCCCTGACTTATGGAAATCCTTTTACACAATTCCTCTCCATAAAGAAGGTAACTCCACTGATCCCTCAAACTATCGTCCCATTGCTATACTATCCCCACTCTCCAAAATACTTGAAAAATATGTTCATTCTCAGCTATTCAAATACTTGCTTGGCAATAATCTAGTAACTCCCACCCATCACCGCTTCAGACCTCATCACAGCACATCTACTGCTCTACTCTCATTCACCCAAACTGTAGCAGAAGCCCATGACAACAACCTTCTTTCTTGTCTATTCTTTGATCTCTCTAAGGCTTGTGATATGGTCTCCCACTACAAAACTTTCTAACCTTCACCTCTCTAACTCTTCTATAGACTGGTTCACTAGTTATTTATCTAATAGACTACAATCCATATGCTGGCAAACTGTCACCTCCCCATTTTTGCCAGTCTACACTGGTGTCCCCCAAGGCTCTATTTTGGGTCCCCTCCTGTTCAGTATTTTCACTAATAACTTAAACTCTGCTGCTAAGCTCTCAACACTCTTACAATATGCTGATCATTCCACCCTTATTACCACTGCCTACAGTATCCCTGAGTTCCTTTCTCTTACCCAAGACACTTTCTCTTCCATTGAAACCTGGCTAACTGATAATCAACTAATCTTAAATCCCCCCAAAAACTAAACAACTACTTTTTCTTTCTAAAACACTAACTCAACATAAATCCTCTTTCTCCATCACCTCCCTTACAGGGGTGTAGCTAGGATTTTCAAATTTGTACTCACAGCTCTCAAACTGCTACCCCCCCCCCCCCAGCCAAGCTACGGCCATTCTTGTAATTCACGGTTCGATCTTTTAGTGTCAATCAAGAGGCATTCACTGTAATGCCTCTTCAGTAATATAATATAGATTCACTCAAACTCGGTTCCTTGAATTGAAAATGAACCTGAAAGTCAATAGGATTTTTTCTAAAGGACATGAAGATCGAAACTCAAATGTCTGTCATTATTTAGCAGCTTCAGCCTTCAATGATTTTCTAGAAAAATCACAAAATTTATGAGGAACAGACAAAAAATATGCGGCAAAAATCTGGACATTCAGCAAAATTTGGACAGTTGAGAGGTATGCTACCTACCTACCGCTCACACACACGCACACACACACACACACACACACACACACACACACACACACACACACACACACACACACCTGTCAACCTCTTAGAGCAACAAACCCATAAATAAAACTGAGGCAAAGGCCCAAAAATAAAGACATTTTTTTTAAATATTGCTCTTATAAACTTAGATAATAGAATAGTAGTAGGTCTTGCATTAGTCTGCAATTTTCTGAAAGGTATGGAATCTGAAACTCAAATGTCTGCCATTATTTTCTAACTTCAGTCTTTAATGATTTGCCACTAATTTGCTAGAAAACCTCAATTTTATGAAAAACGGACCAAAAATGTGATGCAAAAATATAAAATTGCCAGACAATACAGCTGGGAACCTGTCAAAGAAGGGACACCATTTTAATATGATCACTGTTAACTTGAGCAGCTGACAAAATTAGAGAATCTACATGCATTTCTGAAATAAAAGTAATGTATAACTCTGATCATTACAGTTATTTATAATTGTAAACCCTCCACGTTTTCTTCCAAAATTGCTATTTTGCAGAGGGATTATTAGGGGGAGAGCAACATTTTGTGCCAAAATTGGGGACAGTTGAGAGGTTTGGATATTCCTAATTCTATAAAGCGATTTATTTGCACGTACCTCTCAACCTCTTAATGCAGGAAATCTGGACAAGGCCAAATATATTGGGGGAACATACAAACAGTACTAAAAATTGATCTTGTATAAACTTAAGACAGTTGACAGAATAACAGGTCTTGCTTTAGCATGCATTTTTCTGAAGGATATAACATCTTAAACTTAATGTCTTTCATTATTTAGTGACTTAATTTCTAAATTATTTGCCAGAAAAGTTTTATTTTGCATTTTACAGCACGAACACCAATAAATATCTGCTAAACAAAGCAATGCAGTTTCAGAATGAAACTAGACTTAGCATTAAAACTTCTCTGCCCTTGAAACTCACATTCATTGAAACAGCATTGAAACCCACATTCAAAGAAAATACATTTTGCCAGTGGCAGATAAAGATTAACTTTGGGCAGTTTTCAAATCATAGGCCCCTTGCACATGAAACATACATGTGCTCTTTGATACACCTTCCTGATTGTATTAAATTATATTCCTTGTACAATACAGTATAGTTGTTAGACAGCATTTTAAATTTATTGTTTTGAACATTTTTCCAGTAAACAATGAAACAAAATGCATGCACCAATAATGACAAAATAGCCGAATTCAGAACATTTCCATCATAAAAGTATACTCAAACTTCTACAGTCCACCAGTATCAGTAAATATGCACAATCTCTGAACTAGTAAAAGCCATCTACACAATTCCACATTAAAGAAATCTGTAACTAATGAAGAGGTTGCTGCTAGCAAACAACTTTATATTTCATTGTTTCATCTACAAATAAAGTGAGGGAATACAAATTCAGTTCTCACTTCACACCTTAGCACAAAAAACCTGGACAAACAACAAAAACAATAAAGGGGGAGTACAACTTCAGTTCTCACTTCTCACCACAGCTGGGGAATACAACTTCAGTTCTCACCAGTGAGCTTAAACACCTGTTGCCAGCAGGTGTATTATGTGTGTGGGGGGGGGGGGCGCATTTACACACACACACACACACACACACACACACACACACACACACACACACACACACACACACATTCACCCGATTCAAGCTAATTTCCACACACACACACACACATTCACCTGATTCAAGCTAATTTCCACACACACACACACATTCACCCGATTCAAGCTAATTTCCACACACACACATTCACCCGATTCAAGCTAATTTCCACACACAAACACACACACACACACACACACACACACACACACACACACACACACACACACACACACATTCACCTGATTCAAGCTAATTTCCACACACATTCACCCGATTCAAGCTAATTTCCACACACATTCACCCGATTCAAGCTAATTTCCACACACACACACACACACACACACACACACACACACACACACGCACACACACACACATTCACACACACTAATTTCCACACACACACATTCACCCGATTCAAGCTAATTTCCACACACATTCACCCGATTCAAGTTAATTTCCACACACACACACATTTACCCGATTCAAGCTAATTTTCATACACACACACACACACACACACATTCACTCGATTCAAGCTAAATTCCACACTCACACACATTCACCCGATTCAAGCTAATTTCCACACACACACACACTCACCCGATTCAAGCTAATTTCCACACACACACACACACACACACACACACGCACACATTTACCCGATTCAAGCTAATTTACACACACACACACATTTACCCAATTCAAGCTAATTTCCACACACACACACACACACACACACACACACACACACACACACACACACACACACACACACACACACACACACACATTCACCCGATTCAAGCTAATTTCCACACACACACACACACACACACACACACACACACACACACACACACACACACACATTCACCTGATTCAAGCTAATTTCCACACACACACACACACATTCACCCGATTCAAGCTAATTTCCACACACACACACACATTCACCCGATTCAAGCTAATTTCCACACTCACACACATTCACCCGATTCAAGCCAATTTCCTTACCGGATTGCTCCATTCAAGCTACTTTCCCGCTCGCAGCCAGCCGTTCACGATTGCCGATTGCTCCATTCAAGCTACTTTTCTGCTTGCAGCCAGCCATGATGTGAGCGCCCAGCATCCTTAAAGGAGCCAACGCTGTTTTTTTTTTTATTAAAAAAGCTACCCCCTCTTCTAAAAAAGTTGTACTGAAATCAGTACAGTGCATATGCCTCCCGACATCCCTGCTCCCTTAACAATACCATGATCAGACCAGAACCACATACTAAACTACTGTCGCCATAGATGATGAACTAAAATTCGATGTACAGATCAATCAATGCGTAAAGAAAACCCACCAAAAAACTTGGCCTTCTGTACCATAATCATAAATTTCTTTCTCCCTCCTCCAAACCTTCCCTAGCCAAATCTCTCCTTTTTACCCTCTCTTCTGTATGCTGCTCCTGTCCTTACTAACGTCCAGTCCTCTCTTCTCAGCAAACTAGAGAAAACCTACAACAAAATAGCCAAGTTTGCCTCCAACCTCCCATATAAATCCCACCACTGCCTTGCCCTTAAGTCTTTGCAATGGCCTGAATTCCCCATACAACTACCCCTCCCTCAACTGCATATAACTCACTCTGTTCTTTATAACCCTACTGTCTGTCCCTCTATCTCTAATACTGTAGCACTAAACAACCTCTGTCAGCTTCGTAAATCTGACAAACATCTTCTGGACATCTACAAACCCAAGAAAAATATAGGGAATTCACTATACAAATACTCAACAGCCCACTTCTGGAACTCCCTCCCACATAATATAAGAAACATCTCTCATCTCTCCCAGTTCAAACATAAACTTAAACACTGTCTCCTAAATACCTAGTCCTGCCCCTGTCAAGCCACAACTTGATTCTAGCCACCCCTTCCTAAATCTATGTTTAGATGTTTAGAAAAATATAGACAAAGAATACAGGCAGATATCAATATAAACAATGTGTAGACTTACATCTGATTGGCAGAGACGTATCAGAAAATGTGAACATAGAATGCAATCAGATTTCATAATTCACAATGCTTAGACATTCAAAAGCTATGAGGCATAGATACTTGGCTAAACAGCAGGTTGGGTAGCAAGACATGTATTAGTGAAGTTGTTAGTCAGGTTTAGAACAAGAGCACAGCCAATGAGATGTGAGGTATTTGTTGAGTTCTCTTTTAAATAAGGGTAGTGAAGTTTCCTTGGTAATAGTAGTAGGGAGTAGATTCCAGATTTTATCGGTTGAGTTTTCAAATATAGCATCGCCTGCAGAGTTGTTGGATTTTTGGGTCAGTATCAATAGTTTATTAGCTGAGCGCAATGGTGCTGCGGTAGCACTGTCGCCTCACAGTAAGACGTCCTGTTCGATTCTCAGCTAGAGCGTCTTCTGTGTGGAGACATGCGTGAATGGGCGTACCTTTGCTGAAGGTTGTGTGTCAGGGCTGGCAACTCGGCATTTAAAAATCTACTGCCAATCATTAGCGGACCGGAGTTCCGCTGTGGCAACCCCTAACCGGGAAAAGCCAAAAGACACAACAATGGCCTGGGGGCACTATGAGGGGTGAGAATATTTTTGAGGGCAGCGGTGTTATCAGGTTGATGGAGTATTTTATGGGCTACTATAAGCTGGTTGAACTGTAGAAGGGTAGGATACTAGTCATCCCAGTGCTTTGGGGTTCTGGCAATGGTGGGTCCTAAAAGCCATGCCAGTAGTAAATCTGGCTATATGATTGTAACATCCTGATAATTTGTTGAGATCAGTTTTGTATAGTTTGGTGAGTACAGGGGAAGAATACATAAGGGTAGAGAGGAGGTGTGATCTTGCAGTAGCTACCCTAGCTATGGGGGGGGTGAGGAAAGGTTTGGCTCTGTACAGGGAGCCAAGTTTTTTGTTGACGGACTTAATAGCATGATTTACATGTTTATCAAATTTACGATTGTTGTCTGTTATTACACCTAGAAGCTTTGTATGGTCATCAGGGGAGATAATGGTGTAATTGTTAGATTTGATGTTGAAGGAAGGAGGAGAAATTCTATGGTTAGGGGAGAAAAGTAGTAGCTTGGTTTTGTTAGGATTTAGAAGCAGGTGGTGATTAGCTAGCCATGTTTCTATCGTGCTGAAAGTGGTCTGTGTGAGGATTAGAAGTTGTGTAGGAAAGGAGGCGAAGCATATTAGTGTTGAGTCATCTACATATTGGATGCAAGTGGCTCCTGGGATGGTGGTGTACAGATCATTGATAAAGATAGAGAAAAGAAGGGGACCTAGTATGGACCCTTGTGGGACACCTAGGATTAGAGGAAGTTGGGATGACAGCTTGCTCTGCCATAAGACAGCCTACTGTCTACCGTTTAGGTAGGAGTGAAATCATTGTATTGCATGTTTCTCTATCCTCAATTTCATACAAACTCTAATATCTTCTCACATATGATTCTCTTTCATTTCCAGCTCCCCTCCGTATTGCTCATACTACAAATCACCAACATCCCACTTTCTCTAAATACAACCTTACATCCAGACTAACTCACTGCTACTGTATATTGCAGACTGAATCCTGTACAAAACTTAATCTGATTATTTCACTTTATTGTATAATTCTTTTGCTATATGCCATCTCTGATAAAAATGTTTGTATTGAATGACTGTAATTGTAACTGGAGCTTTTCTCCTCAGGGCTCCACTGAAAACTGACCTTTGGCTCAGCTAGACCAACCCGGTTAACAAATGACAATAAATAAATAAACAAATAAACAAATAAATAAATAAATGTTTGACCCCTTCTCTAAGTCCATTGACTTTGCTCCACACAGCAAACTTATCATATTCTATCACTTCCTGTATTTTTACATCTTGACTTTCTTTTTACA
Organism: Protopterus annectens; assembly: GCF_019279795.1. Lineage (NCBI taxonomy): Eukaryota > Metazoa > Chordata > Ceratodontiformes > Protopteridae > Protopterus > Protopterus annectens. The sequence goes on from NC_056751.1 coordinate 275,378,576, forward strand.
CCCTCCACTTAAACTACATATAAAGTGCCCTGCAATTATAATTTTCATGTTAACCACCACATAGTCTAATATTTGATGAGTCAAATTATCTCTTTTCTCCCTGGTTATATATGCATATAATGCTATAATTCTATAAACATGTTTTCTCCACCTCACATCCTCAGTACTTAACCTTCCAAGATTACATCAAGTATTTTCACTTTTTTTACACAACACAACCACTCCAGAACAATGTTCAATTCTTAAGTTCCATATAATATTCCCTCCCCACAATTTTTCTGTTTGCAGTGTTTCTTCACTTTGTCAGGAGTCTTATATCGTTTAACAGAAAAAAAAAACAAATGACAACTCATGGTGAAACCCATCTGGTGATATTTGGCCATATTTGACTACATCCTGGTCAACTCTCACTTCCGTTCATCTCTCAAGGATATCCATGCTATGTGAGGACTTGACTGTAGCTCCAATCAATACCTCATGTGTGCCATGGTGCAGCTTCACTTCCAGTGTGAAAAGTGCACAACAACTCTGTCAGCCAGGCTGGACTGGGTCCAGCTTTGCTTCCAAAGTGCAAAATGCAATACACCTCTGCCAGCCAGCCTGAACTGGATGCAACTGATGTCCCCCACCTACAAAGAGGAATTCCAGACTGTGCTGTCAAACTAGTTTGTAGCTTTGGCCCAAATGGAGGATGTGGATGAGGCAGAAAAGTAAATTTGAAACTCCATCATGGAATGTGCCAAATGGCTATGCCCACCCATCTGGCACTGAACACTGCCATGGATATCTGATGATTGACTGGATCTCATAGCCAAGCAGAAGCAGGCAAAGCTAATCAACTATGAATGATACCAGCAGCTCACTGAAAAAGTTTGTCAGAGGCTGAAAGCAGAAAGGGAAGCATATTGGAGCCAGCTGACAGCCAGCCTTGAGGAAGTAGCATCCAGTCAATAGTACCAGATCCTATACAGCACCCTCAAATGACTGAGTGGGAAGACCAGACCCATGAGCGAAAACATCAAAAAAGCAGACAGGATATTTGTGCACTCACCTTGTGAATGCCTGTAACATTGGATGGAATTCTTTCAAAAGCTTTACAACCTTGATCCACCTTATGGGCCAGTGGTTGATCCACTACCCATCGATCACCCTGAGGCCCCAATGACTGATGCAAAGCTAACAGTCAAAGAGATGAAATTAGCTATCAGAACACTGAGAAACAGCAATGTACCAGGAGTAGCTGAGATCACTATGGAAACAATCAAGTCTGGAGGCAATATCCTGCTCCACTGACTCCACACACTGATCAAGCTGCTATGGGTTATGGAACAGATATCATCCACATGGAAAAAGACCATCATCATACCCATCCACAGAAGGTAGACAACATGGAATGTAAGAACTACTGCAGCATCAGCCTGCTCTCCATCACTGGCAAAGTCTGTATGAAGATGATAAAATCCAGGCTGCAGAAAGACTGTGAGCAAACCAGCAGGGAAGAAAAGGCCAGATTCAGACCAAACCGAGGATGCTCTTATCAAATCTTCACCATCCATAAGCTAATGAAGGAAAGAATCCAGTCTGGACAATGTACAGTTATCATCTTTGTTGATTTCAAGTCCACATTTCACTGTATCCATTGGCCTGCCCTGTAGAAAACATTGGAGACCAAGCATATTCTGAAAGAAAATCATCACACTCCTTCAAATGTCATACAATATTTCATCCAGCCAGGGGTGCATTTGGAGCAAACTGTCTGAAGAGCTTATTATTCAGACTGGAGCTCATCAAGGGGATGTGGCCTCTCTACTGTTGTTCCCCATAGTTGTGGATGCCATCATGAGAAGAGTATTTGAGGGAAGGAGCTGATTCCAGTAAGGTGAAGGCCATTCATGTGACTAACCTGATGTTTGTTGATGACAGTGCCATTTTTGCATACAGGGATACTGAAACCACAGATATCCTCTATAACATCACCTGCATTGTGTAATAGTATGACATAGACATAAATGTGGACAAGACCAAAGTGATGGCAACCAATAGGCCACAAGCCAATGTCCACCTCAGGGGAGTTCAGATCAAATACATGTAAGAATTCAAGTATCTGGGTTCCCTGGTTAAGGAGGAGAAGATAGTGGCATCAACAGCTGAAGTCCATAGCAGGACTGGACAAGCTACCGCAGCATTTACCTCGCTCAAGTGGTGTCTATGGAAGAGGACAAACCTCTGCATCATCACCAAGATTCACCTTTTCCAGGCACTAATCTTGCCAATTCTCCTTTATGGAATGGAAATGTGAATCCTCCTCAAGCCAGACCTGAACAAGTTTGAGGTCTTCCAAATGCGATGCTTGTACCAACTCTCGGGAATGTCACTTCATGACTGCATTAGAAATGATAGCATCCAGGCCAATGGTCAGTGAACAGATACAGAATAGGAGGCTGTGCTGGTTTGAACACGTGTATGATGGACACCCACCCCTTGCCATACAGACTATTATGGAAAGTGACATGCAAACTAGAAAGTTCACAAATCTGCACCAAAGAAGTCATAGGCTAAACAGGTTGAAGAGGACCTGAGAAGCAGGTGACTTGACCTACATGAGGCCAGAAACATTGCCATGGACTGAACAGAATGGAAGGATGTCATGAATTAAATCTGGAATCTCGCAGCACACACAACAGTGTACCAACTATGATGTTGACCACCTCGGCCATCTGCAAGCTAGGGAAAAAAGAAGAAAAGAAGAACAGAAAAAACATTCACATCACATTTAGCACACCATTCCAGTATCCTCTCATTCTTACAGAGTTAATTGATACTTTTCCTTTTTTTAAATTTATGGTGAAATATTTTTAAATTTTCGCTTTCTTATTTTTACACTTTCCCCAGATTAGTATTTTTTTCCTGGGTTTATGCATAAATAATCCTTGATCCTCAGGATCAAAATTTTCTCTGGCTAGACCTTCATAAAAATTATTAGTATCAATCCCTTCTCCTGATCTCGCTTTTTCATGCACTCTGTTTCTACTTATTTTTCCCTTCATATTTTTCTTCTTTCCAGTTTCTTCTTCACCCTGTTCACACTCTCCCCAGCCTCTTTTTGTTCTTACTCATGTATGCTTATTTCCCTTTTCCCTTCATTTTCATTATTTACTGTTTGGTATTGACAATTCATGCAAAACTTTTCTTTCTCTTTATACAGCCTGCATTCAAGCAAATGCCTTCTTGCTGTATGTCCTTTCTCCAAACACTTTTTACATTGTATCTTGTCATAATTATTAATTAAATGAGAAAGGTCCCCACAAAAGAAATAGGATTCATGCTGGCCATCATATCTTAATGTCTCTTTGCGAGCAACCACAAAAATAACACTTGGCAAGTGTTAAACCATTTTTTTTTCACATTTCTAAACAGCTTCTAACCTCCACCAGCCTGTTAACAAGTTTCTATTGATTTTGAAATTCACAATGTTAGCAACAGTTTCTCACAGACCCTGTATGCATTTTAACATTGTCTTCTTACAGTTCGTCAGTTCTAAACTGCAAAGTAATATTTTTTAACATTTAAGTTACTACCAGAAAACAAATAATTGTTCCATGGATAAAAGTCCTTTTGTTACACAGTTTCAGAAATATCATCATCAGTCCATCAGATTAAAGATAATCAAATTGTATTGTAAAGACTGTAAGTAGTCTACTTTTTATGTTGTGATTGTACTGTATAGACTGTTTTAGGGTTCTTAACTTTTTTCTTCATTGCTTACACTATTTGCTAGAATAAGATGTGGCATATTAATACTTGACCGCTGTATTATTTTTAATGTTATCTTATTTTTACTTGTATTAAATGGAGCTTTTCTCCCTGGGTCAATGCTGAAAAAGGTCACCTGCCCAGCCAGTCTAACCTGGTCAACAAATGTAAAATAAATAAATAAATATAAAAGACCAAATTATTAGATCTTTAAAACCCAGAAGAGTTACGAAATTGTCCCATACATAATATTTTATTACAGTGTTATTTTTTGGTCTTAGTCTCACAGTCAGTCTTGTCCTCTTTTTGAAAAAAGTATCCCTTACACTTTGCTGCTGATCTCCTTTTTTGTCTATCACTGCTGCATATGCTTTAATTACTGCACTATCTGCTGCCACAAAGCCAAATACCTTCTCCGTTTGTTGCTGCTTTTCTCTTTTATTTTGTTACTGATGCATTCTCTGTTGCCACATCACCTTGTTACTTTCCCACATTACCATCCTCAGCACTTCTGAAAACTATCTGTCATCTCACCCAATGAAACAGCAGAACTGTTGCCTGCATTATTCTACTCAATTATTTTTAAGAGATCACCATCTAGAACCTCCAAGGAGTGGGGTTCTTTATTAATTATAACAACTTACATGCACTATTTACTTTATATATAGTACATTATTTACAATTGATTGTAGCTTAAATTGCAGAATAATATACACCATTCAATTATCCCCACCCTTTTTTGCATAGCTAGAAACATATATTCTTCAAGATATCAGAAAATACCAGTTTCCCACTATATTTTATTTAATTCAGTCTTCCATTCCAAATTACCCATAAAATATAAAATGATTTTCTTTCAATTTCCTTCACCTCCTTTTCCCTTTGTAACTATAATAGTCATATTCTGTCATATTCATATTTATATCATTTACAGTTTTGAAATCATCCATTATGTTAATTTCAAACAATTTATTGAACAATTTCTTTAGTCTTACATATTTCAGAAAACGTGCTCTGTCATCTCAATTTCCCCACAATAGTTACATATTCTCTCTTGTATCTTTTTATATGCATATTTGCTTTAACAGTCAAGTTGCCTATTGTTACCCTTCACATAAAATCTTTACATTCATATATATTTTTTACTCCATCTAACCCTTGTTTTAATTGCATTTTTTTGTTTTTCATTTTTAAATATTTCCAAGGAAAAATATAATGTTTATTCATTATATTTAAATATCACTCTTTTCTGTTTCTTTTTACTCTTTCCATTTTTAATTTCCACAATAATATCTTGTTTGATATTCTTTAATATCTTCATTTACATCATTCTTCCATTTTTCTCATCTCTTAATTTTCCCAAACATTTTTATGTTTGAATTTCATTATATCATTTACTATATGTTGGTGTTCTCTTTTTAATCCTATCAACATTCTATACAGATTCAAAGATGCAGCATGAACTATAGTATTAATTAATCCTAGTCCCCTTTCTTCCTCCTCCTTACCGTACATTATTCCTCTTCTTACAAGATTCAGACATGATCTCCAAATAAATGAAAATATAATCAGCAACAATTCTGTTTCATACTTGGATGGGGTAATATATACAGTTGCCAAATATACTATTTTACCTAAAAGAATATAATTTATTAACTATACTTTTTTCTTATAAGACAATCTATATGATATCCAGAATATATATATGGGTCTAGGACTGATGCGCGAATGGCCATTTCACTGAATCCTAAACAGCTGGGCATAACCTTCTGCGAAAGTGCTTTTAACCGAAGAAGTACTTTCATGGAAGTATGCCAACAGGTAGAGGGAGTTGTGGGGGAGTGACTGTTGTTGAGATCATACTACAGTGTGGATAAAAGAATGTTTTTCCTTTCCCCACTGTAGTGCGATCTCAGAGTGAAAATATTAAAGTAGGGTGGGTGTGGGGGGCACAGCACCCCACATGGGGGGTGCAGGGGGCTTGCCCCCTGCATAAATGCTTTTTTCTTGTTTTTTTCTTTTTTTTTAATGCACTTTAGTGAATGTGCTTTTTTGGTAAAAGCACTTTTGTTAAAGTGTGTTTGGTGAAGTTGGATTCAGACTGTTTCGTTCAACAGTCCTATATATATATATATATATATATATATATATATATATATATATATATATATATATATATATATATATATATATATTTCTTTCAACCTTTGCACAACTCTCTTCCATTGTATTTTTCTTTGTGTTTATCCCAAATGTTATTCCTAAAATAGCTATCTATTCATCATTAAAGTGTATACCTTCCAAATCACTCCAAAAACAATGCCTTTACTTTTGTTTTTATTAATGCTTAAGCCAAGCATATTTAAATACTGGTTTAATTTTCTAATTCCTTGTTTAACCCATTTCTTGCTCTAAGTAACACCATATCATCTGCATATATAAGAATAATTGGATCATATACTCCCTTTATTTCCTACCTTGCCATTTTCAATTCTCTGTTCATTTCCTTAACAATGACATTCATGAATAATGCAAATAATATACTGCCCTTTGGACATCCATGTCTTATCTCACACTTTATTCTTATTCTTTACCTAACCATCCATTTATATTATTTTAATGTTCTTATTCTCATATACTGATGATAACTTTTATTATGTTATGACTTGCATTATAATCTCTTAATATATTCTATAATTCCTCATATTATATACTGTCAAAAGCCTTACACACACCTCCTACCATTATCTTTGCTTCTGCCTTTTTCATTTGTAATATCATCTATTACATCTCTTAGTATCCATAATAATTCTTGATCTTTTCCTCTTTTCTAAACATCATAGACACCATTAACTTTTCTACAGCCTTTCCTAATCTTCTCCCTATTGTTCTCATAAATATTTTGTAATCTGTATTATTTAATACTATTTGTCTCCTATTTTTAGTATGTTCTTTCTTCCTTGTTTCCATATAAATTTCATGGCCCCTGTACATAGTTCTTTTGTATCCCTTTTCTAATCATTCATTCAATTGTCACAAAATATATTTTTGACACTCTTTCATATTATAATGTATATAATATTCAATTTCATTTATTCCTGTAGTTTTCTCCATATCCAGATCTTTTAAAATGTCATCAAATTCTCCTATATCATATTTTTTCAATAATCTAATTCTCTTCTTTAATAAATGTATTTACTTTCTATCATTCTCTATTTTATCTTTCTAAATACATTTTTATATATTGCTTAATTATTTCAAATATCTTTTCTTGAGTATTTACTTTTTCTCCTTTATTTTTTTTTCCAGTTCCCTTATTAATTTCTCATTTTCCCTCACTATCCTGCTCAAGTATGGAGCCACATCTTTTTTTCTTGTACATAATACCTTTGTTGATATAACATATTCTTAATCCTCCCATGGTTCATTTATATTACTTTCTCTTTTTCATATCGGTTTTAATTATTTCTTAATGTTTCTTTAAATAATGTCTGACTTATTAACTTATACATTTGATTTTTCTTTCCTTCTTCTCATCACTTGACATTTTAAGAAACATTTTTTTTTCTTTAAGGATTGTCCACCAATCAGTCCAGTTTTCATAAAATATTCTCACTTCTGCATGATCTTTCAATAATCAATCAATTTACGTTCTCTCTCTTTCATGTAAATCTTTATCATTCAATCTTTTACCTAACCGTATATACACTTTTTTCTCCTTTACTTCTACCTATATAGCCAGATGATCGAAAAAAAATGTTTCCTTTGTTCCCTCTTTTATAGTTTTTAAATTATCAGATATAAAATAATCTCTGTTTTGGTCTAATTTCTTTTACATGTTCACTGTTTATTTTCCCATATATATACATATATATATATATATATATATATATATATATATATATATATATATATATATATATATATATATATAAACCTTCCACTTTTCATTATTTCATATACTATTTTACTATCATTTCATTCTTTCTTTCTTTTCCTTAAATCATAAATAAATCTCCCACACGTATTATTTCCATATTTAATCCTACATATGTATGCATATATTCCAATAATTGTATATACATCTTTATTATGTCTTATAGTTATTACTGTTATTCTACTCAATTCAACTATAATATAATGTAAAATGTTACCCATTTCATTAGATAGCACAGCAATTCCTAAGCATGTATCTTTTTTCCCATATTCCACATAATGCTTTTTCCCATAACTTTTCAATCTGTATCTTTTCTTTTTCTGTTAGTATTCTTGTATCTTCTAAAACAATTGCATGTATGTGAAGTAGCATACACCATTCCAAAACACCTAACTTCTTTTGATATTCTTGAGATTAACATGTACAGATAGAACTTTCAGATTTTTTGATTCTATTAATTTTCCATCATACCACTTATTTTTTTTTTCTTTCTTTCACAATCACACTTTTACATTTTCTTGTTGTGTCTGTCACCCTTCTTTCTATAGAATTCATTTTTCCTGTCACTATTTTCCAGCTTATATATTCTTCACTTGTTTCTAATACTAATTCTTCACTTTCATTAAAACATTATTTTATTTTCTTGTACAATATTTTGTTCTTGCTCATGTTCTACATTTTTATATCATATACACCTTATTGTGTTTGTTTTTGTTCTTTATCTTGTATCTGTTCATCACAATCTACCCAATTATGTCCCATTTTCCTACATTTTTTACATATCATATCACATTTCTTTGCTTCATGTCCCATCTTCCACAAATAAAACATGTTCTCTTATCGCAATTACTTGTTAAATGATAATTCTTTCCACAGAAAAAAAAAAACATATTTTTGGTTGCCCCCTATATTTTACAAGGGTCAGAACATCAAAGTATTAAAACTTTGAATGTTCTGATATCGAACACTATTCAGCGAATGCTAAGAATAGCGAAGCTGCAGAACATCCAATTCTTTCCTTGGGAAAGAATTTGGTTGGCCGTTTCTGTGGCTTCGCTATTCTTAGTGCTGTGGTGGAAAGTTACAGGTTGGGTTCAGGTAAGTGTGAGATTGTTTGTATGTTAGGGTTAGAAGCGGGTTAGGTGTGTGTGTGATAGTGACAGACTTTAGGGTTAGGGGCGGTTTAAGTGAGTTAGGGTTAGGGTGCAGGTTAAGTGAGTGTGTGATAGTGACGGACCTTAGGGTTAGGGTTCGGGTTAAGGTAAGTGGGTTGATAGTACTGCATGTTTAGTTTAGTGTAGCATTAAATATAGGCATTTAAGTGTATGTGTGTGGCTACTGTTTGTTTGATGTGCTTGTGTTGTGTGTATGTGTTTCGGTGCAGTGAATTTTTTCCATGGGAAAAAAATTCGCTGTTCTGCATGTTCGATATTTTCATGTTTAGATGTTTTGGGGCTGATGAAATAGCATTTGTTATTTTCATCTTTCGATAATGTGATATAAACTCATTTTACAAAACCTCTATTGTCTTCAACTTTTATTACACTTGGAATATGTATGATCTTTTCATTTTCAATTTTCAAGAGAATCCCACAGTCCCACCCCTGAGTATATAAACGTCTATGATCATATTTTTGTGGTGTCCAAAACATCCCTATATGCAGTTTTTAAACAATCTTTCAATTCTTCTTTGTCTACCTCAAGCCTTTTTTGTTGTTGCTTCTCTGTTAAAAGTCTATACTACATAAGAGTTCTATGAACTACAGCCTTTTTTCTTTTTGAATTTCTCTAGAAAACTTTCCATATCCTGTCTGGTTTCAAACAAAATATCACAGCACATCTCTTTGTTAATATGCATAAAAGCTCTTAACTCTTTAGGTGATATTCCTAGAGCTAAAATTACTGTGTCCCATACCATAGATGTTTCAATTTCTTTACCTTCCTTACTATTAAGCTGCACAACAAATTTCTTTCTTACGACCTATTTTTCTTCTTCTCTGACTTGCTTCTTCCCTTTGTTCACCATCTTTACATATGATTTCTTTTTGTCTGTAATTTCTCTCACCTCCTCTTCCTGAATTTTGCCCAAAACATCACCCCAAGAAACCTCTTTTCTGCCTTCCATTTCACTCTGATTTATCAAATCCCTAAGGTATATAACCCGCAACCCTCCCAATTGGAGGACTGTAATCATACACACTAACTTTGACACAGAAACAGATCTTTTTACAATAACTATTTAAAGTCCTGTGAAGGTCCATTTACCTTCTTCTCATCATTCTCCTTCACTTCACCTTCCTGCTTCCTCAGAAACTCAACCAATCCTTCTATCTCAACTTTTTACATCAAGAGATGACTTTCTTCTCCTACTACCTCCTTTAAGCTTCCCTCAACCTTCTACTGCTCACTATCACACCTGCACACTACCTTCATCTTCCTTCCAGTTTCTCCAAGCCACCTACGACCTCAGAATGGAAAGCAAAGTTGGATGTGCCACTGTCAAAATCATCCCCATACACTAATGAGTAGGGGAAGTTCTCAGATACCCCAATCAAATTTAAATACAACTTTGGTTCTCTCCCAAAAAGATGATACTTGAGTAGTGGGACTAACCTGGTTAACAAAGGATAAAGCTAAAAATAAATAAATGAATAAAATCAGATTATAAATTATAATTATTATGAATGGAAAAAAACTCCCTAGCTGGTGTGTTATATGTTAGGTCTCTCCCTAAACATTTTAAGTTTTGATGTTTTAGTATTTTATTTAACATTTGTTAACCAGGAAAGCCCAACTTGGAATAAAGCCAATTTTTAGTGGCGGCCCAGGAAGAAACGTTACAGACAAATGACTTTGTAACATGGGAGGAAACTGGAACACCTGGAGGAAACCCATAACAAATGCAGGGAGGAGATGCAGATTCCACAAAGAAGGCACTCCAGCTCAGAATTGAACCAAAGAACCTCTTGCTGTGAGGCTACAACACTACCGCTGCACCACTGCGCCATCCGTTATATACATCTGTCTCTGTGGGTGGCTTCCTGTGGATCCTTAGTGTAATTGGTTGGTTAATGAAATATAGGTAGACCATGTCTATCAAAGCTGCTCTGTCAAGTTTTTCAGTAAAACTCAAAAACTCAGTAAATTCTGACTGCTTTTTTTTTTTGCCCATGAACTCATTTTATATGTTGCCCTGAATATTATTGTTCTGTATAAAAGAGTTGCATAAGGGTATCAGATTTATGGTTTTTCAGATTTCATAGAGCTTAACACTGGCAGGAGTTTTGCTGGAGTTCGTTGTCAAAGGTTCTTTCTGCACCCTATGCAGGTTATAAAAGATACTAGAAGGCAATACATCTAGACCCTACATTTTATTCTCCCAAAAAACAGAGCTTTCTCCCATAGCACTCTTTCTTCTTTGTCCTGGCATCTGTCTACTATGTATATTCTATATCATCCATCACAAAGCATGTTTAATAAAGCTACAGTACAAGATATGTTTTGTATCACACACCTGATGTCCCCTCACATATTCTGAATAAATTAATATATCAAAGTTTATAAAATAAACCAAAATTCTATACCAAGTAACTTTTACAACCACATTAAAGCTTACATTAGCATGCTGTAATGTCTTATGATATCATTAAAATGTTACATACTAGCCATTAATAAGAAAGTAAACTGACAAAGTCCATAACAGGTCTATAGTATATCAGAATCTGAATTGCAAACAGCAACATAATTTTGCAAATCAACAAACTTAGCTAAACACAGAGAGTTTTAATATGAATTTTATACTGAAATTAAAGTGCAATTGCTAAAATGTTACCAATTTATTGCAATAACTTACCAAAAGGCATTAACAATTTCAACAATGTGATGGCATTGAAACAAAAGCTTAAGTTACACTTGGTTGAGATTGCCATATGTTAAGGCTTCAGGGACACTGGCTAACTCCTTCCTGCATCAGCAACTTATTGTGTTCATGTGGATTTATGTCTATAGCAATGGTTTAGTATTACTCCATTATATTATTTCAAATATTCCTACTGTATTTGTGAACCTAGACTATCCAATGATGCTTAATATCTATATAGTATGTCTTTGTTGTCACTATGTCTCAATTAATACCATATAAAATTGTTACAATAGCTTAAAGCTTGCTTTGTAGTTGCTTAGTACATATTTGTTGTTTGCTTTATTTCAGTTTGTAATACCACATAACGTTTTGTTAATTTGTTTTATTTGCAAATGAATAAAACTGTATAATTCTGGCACATTCTTTGTTATTGTTATTGCATTTACTATGTGTTTGCCTGGTGGTTCAGCCATGGTTGAAAAGGGCCCTTGCAGCATTTCACTTATCTGATTAACAAAGTGAAGTAAAAAAAACACAGTAAATAAATAAAAGTGAAAAGTTGTACCATGGACATAAAATATATTTTTCACTCTTGCTTTCCCGGATACATTTTTCCCTGTCTTCTTATGTGTCTGTTGTTCATTTCTTGTGAGTGATAGTTTCATCTCCTAAAAACCTTGGAATTGGAAGCTTCATTGTGTAACTATTTATATTTTAGCTCCATAGGTACTTATATTTGGCAAAAATCAAAAGTAAATCCCTTTTTTATTTTGGAACAGTAGCATGACTCATTCACCATAAAGAGAAGAAGAAACAGAGAAATAAATGGTTAGAAGTTTGTTATATTAAGATGTTTGTTGCTAAAATGTATATTCCTCAATTTTCTTGCTTGATGAACTATATACTGCTTAGACTTTTTTCATTTGTACTGTAAATCAACACAGATTGATAGGAAAATGTACAGAACATATTCCTACATTGTTGATCGGAAAGTAGTCTTATGGGTCACTGACAGAATCCTAACACAAGCTAATTCTGTAATTCACTAACCCCGGGATTCATGAAGCTCAGAACAAGGACGGTTTTAGCCTTGCACCGAGCGTCCTAATTACAGATGGTGCAGCAGCGCCATATGAATACTTCTGAGGGTGCGCTGCCACACCCTCGACGTGCACAGGAAATGCATGCGAATGCAGAGGGCATGTTTAAGTGCTCTACGGTGGCAGAAACATGTCCCCACAGTTGCACAACCTACTATGCTTACTATTAGAGACCGCCTCTCATAGTAAGCAATTAATTCAGTGTTCGTGGATACTGAAATGTATGCTAAGCATACAAGAGTATCCATGAATACTGAAATAAAATCAAAGTAGTAAACACACAAGCACGTAGTGGAATGTTGAGCCCCGTCCCTAGAACTTTCACAATTAGATTCCCCGTGTCCCTGTTTTACATTTGTAATGCTCCAATATCGAAAGTGTAAGTGAAGCGCAGTGTGTTTGTGCATCGCTGCCCCCTGCTTAGCGTACCTTACACATCAAAATCAACCAAATAAAGAAAAACATGCGGAATTAACGTCAATAGTGTAATAGTTAGAGCATCAGCCTAACGAGTAGGCATGCACGGTTCGAGGCCAGCTATAGCACATATTTTACACATGGAAAGTCGTTTGCTGTATAACCTACATAACATGTAAATGTGAACTGAGATACCATATGAAATGTTTAACTAATGTCATGCAATCAAAGTGGTAGTGTCATAATGAATAAGGAACTAGTAAGCAGGTATAAACACAAATAAGCAGTAGTTTGTTTGCGTCTTTCAGCTTTTCCCGGTTAGGGGTCGCCACAGCGGAACTCCGGTCCGCTAATGATTGGCAGTAGATTTTTTACGTGCTGGCTTGCCGGGCCTAACGCACAACCTTCACCAAAGGAATAAGTAAACATATATAAGTATCAGTAAGCAAGTCTGAGTGTGCTTGTGCGGGTGTAAGCAGTGCCCAGCATAGGAAATGTATATAATTATGTAGATGTATGTGCATGTGTATGTACAGATATATAAAAATATATATATATATATATATATATATATATATATATATATATATATAGATATTTATAATATATATATGTATATATATATATATATATATATATATATATATATATATATATATATATGAAGAATAAATGTCGTAACAATAAAGCATACAAAAAGAATGAGAAGGGAATCAACAGCAACTCCAGTATTATTTAGTGCTGTCAGTGTATGTCATACCCAGCTGGGCAGGCGTGAGCAAAGCACTGCTACTCACACCACAGGCAGGATACTACCAGTGGGAGTAAGATTGCCGATCTGCTAAGTCTACTTTACAAACAGTCACAGGGTAGGCCCTGGTATGACTACCCAAAAATTGCTAGGATGGTTGAACCTCCGACCATTACACAAGCAAGGGCAGATGTGTTCAAGGACTAAATGGTGGGAGAGCCTGATAATACATGGGTTGGGACAACATACATGTAGGGCCCCTAATGCTGGGGAGAGGGCAATGTGTGGAGGTGTGTCATGGCTATGATAGCAACCGGAAAATGGATGGTTTGCGTGTATGTAGAACTCGGGTGGGGTGGAGGAACTATGGATATGAAATTATGGATCCAGGCGTGTCAGGGTTGGATGGCCTGATTTTAATTGGCCCACCTCATGGAGATCAGCGAGTTTGTTATAATTATATATGCATACATACATGTATACATCTATATGTAGAAGGACATTCCCTGTAACACATCCATTCCTTTCGCAGACATAAATAACATGAAAGTGCTCCTACAAACCTCAACAGTAGATAGAATAATAGTCAGTGCTGTTCTCAAAAAATCAAATGTGAGGACTTTCTCACACATGGAATCATTCCTGTGATCTGCCTGCTATGGCAACGCCAATCACAAAACCGGTCCTAATTGTAAAATAATTTCACCGAACTCGTACATTACTAGCTCTCATGTGTAACGTGTGCGTTACCACAAAGTCATACCTATTAATTTATTGTAGTGTCATGTTAAAGGGAGTAATGATGTAATGAACTATAGAGTCTAATCTTGAAATAAAGACATGTGTGTCCCAGGTGGGACAACCCAAAAATTGTGAATAGTGTCCTATTGCTCACTCATTTCACCAATGTTTGGGGACTAAAGGTTTATGATGTGTCAGGATACATGGAGTGTGTCAACCCATGGGATGGATCTACAGGAGTAGGGAGTGGCCAATGTGTAGTGGTGTGGATACACCATGTATCCAGCTGGAGAATGGATGACTGCTGTGTTAGTGTAGTGTTGGGGTGGGTGTTTGGGGAACCAGGAGTCATGGGTATATTAGTATATATGCAAATGAAGCAGCACAGCAATAGTGTAGGTTAGAGCATCCACCTAACGGACAGACATTCCCATTCCAAATCCCACTGCAGTACATACCATTTTCCATTCGTAATCTGTATATGAACATATTTCGACATCTGTCTGCTGTATAACCTGCATAATAACAATTAAAAGTGAACTGGAGTGATGTGTCAGTGACATAATGAATAAGGCACTCGTAAGCAGATTTAAGCATAAACAAGCACCAGTAAGCATGTTTAAGTGTGTCTGTGCGGGGGTATGCATTGCCTTATCTAGGGTTACCACCTGTCTCAATTTGAGGGACAGTCCCTCTTTGGGCAGTTGTGTCCTGCAAAGATATTGTAAGAATGGCAACTGTCCTGAAATATTAAGGCAAAATTATTTCCTATATTTTATGTAATAGTTGCATAAAACAGTTATTCTGTATCTGAAACACCTAAATGTTATAAGAAACAGAATAAGCAACTAAAATGCTACAATAATAAGCTTTTATTTAGGCAAAAAAGTGAAGTTCTGTCCTTTGTACTATCCGTGGGTATGTTTTGGCCTGCAAAATCTGATATTTGTACCACAATTGTCCCACTTTGGCCATCTGAAAAGGTGGAAACCCTAGCCTTACAGACACACACATATATATATATATATATATATATATATATATATATATATATATATATATATGTGTATATATATATATATCTAAAATAAAAAATATATATATATATGTGTGTGTGTGTGTGCGTGTGCGTGTGCGTAAATATACACAGATATACAGCTATGATAGGAAACAGCACACAAGAATGACATATGTTCACAGGCTAAGCCAATGGAAGTGAGAGGCCCAAGCAAGAAACATGTAACATGTAGCATACCCCCCCCCCCCCCCAAGCAGGAGAGAGGAAACATACACACAAACCTGTAAATAATGTAAAATGTAAAATACCAAACCACTTATTCTATGGTCTCTTAAACATTCTCCTACATCCAACCTCTCTCTCCCTCACAGGTAGTAGCATACCCCCTCTCTCCATTACCAGACTCCCTGCAAGTGTATCTTTGAAGCTGTTTAGTGACTAGATACTAACTGGTGCCTCTCCTCTAACTATCTGCAATTCTATTCCTACACTCATCTGCTGTACCATACCTCTACTTCCTACTCTCTTAGTCACTGCTTCTCCTTAACTCACTCTTTCTTCCTCTCATACTGTCTTCTACAATTTTGCTCTATTGCTACCCTTTCTCACCTCCTGCTAGTCTCACAATCTTACTCCCACCCTTTCTCACTTGTGACTTACCTGTTGAACTCACCTACTTAACAGATTGTTCTCATTGAAAGTCCACTCTTTTGTCTCTACTGACTTGTCCTTACCTCTTCTGCACCCTTAGAATCTTTCCTCTCCTTTTGCAGCCCTTATTTTCTGTATCCTTACCTTATATCTGACTATACTCTAGCTGCTTTCTCCATCTCCCACTCACTCCTGTTACTTGACTTCTAATCTCCTCCCCCTACATCTACCCTTTCAACCTGTCCAATACCTTCTCTCTGCTTATCTCATGTGTCTTGCCTCTTACCTGTTTTTGAAGGCTACACCCCTCCCCTTGTACTCTTATAACTTATAAATACACCCCCATACTCGGAGAGGCCATTGTTTCTCTCCTGCCCTCTAGCTGGCTGCTGTGCACCTTTCCCAGAGCTTGTCCAACAGTCAGTTTGCTACATTTACTGCTTTTATGTTTTTATGTTTTTGTACATGACTGTTTATTTTTGAATGTGTAGCTATTGCCTTTCATATATTGCTGACTGCTGCTAAACGGCTTTGTACTGTGTCCTCCACCCTTGCTGCATTCACTCGCTAATTGTTAGCGTTTTACACGTGGGTTTACCTGGCGACTTCTCTCTCTGCTGCTTAGAAAAACTGTTACTGCTCATAGGTTTTACTAATCTCAGCTGTATTTTACCAGGCTTAGATTCCTTAAGGCCTGACTGTACTATCTGTTAAGATATATCACCTGCTGTTTACCTATTTAGAACTGCTGCAAAACCCACTCGCTACTTACTAGCGTGCTATACTTAGGCTCTTACCAGGCGACTCCACTCTCTGCTGCCTAGATAGACTTTTATTGCATATAGGCTCTATTAAACCTAGATGTAATTTTACTAATCTTTAATCCCTAAATGCTTAACTGTTTATTTGCTTAGACATACCACCTGTTGTTTACATATTTAAACAGTTTTTATTGGGTCCGCCACCCCTGCTGTAACCACTCGCTAATTATTGGCGTTCTGCACGTGGCCGTTTATCTAGCAACTCTATCTCTGCTCGCCTAGAACTCCTTTTACCATATTTAATTTTTTTATTAGACTTACAGAACACTTCACTAGTGTTTATCTCCATATACCTGGCTGATCATAGGCTATAGTGCATTATCTGCCTTTAATCTAATTCTGACTGCTGCTAATAGTTGTTTCCTGAGTCCTTCTCCCTTGCTGCACCTCCCGCTGCTGGTTACCATTTTTGCACGTACCTATCTAGCGATTCTATACCTGCTCGCCTAGGTATAACTCTAATAGTCTTAGTTTATATTGCCTATATAGTTAATATCTTTAGCTTGATTATTGAACTTGCACCATTCTCTCAACCTTGATTGCTTAGTTTTAATATATACAATTTCCTTCCCTCTCCATAAGACCTGATTGTAGCTTCCGCAACAAAAGCTTACTATCATACTGGACTGTATAGGCAATCTTGTTACTAGAGCTTTAACCAGTGTAGGAATTCACTCTATCGCCTTCTACCTTAGGCATATAGTGTGTATAATGCCCAATTGCATTACAATTGGGCTACTATACCTGCAGTAAATCTGCTTACTCTATTCCGACCTTTAGAATTTTGTCTCCTCTTAAATGGTTTCAAGCTGCTGCTCTAAACACATATTACCATTAGCGTTCCGCATATGAATAGGCCTCAAAGGACTATGTAAGTATAGAACCTTATCTACTAGTGTTACCCTAGGTATATACCTCCACCCATCCTTCCACATAGCATCCTATTAATGCCTATTTCCTTTAGCGTTCTACATGTGAATATGTTTTAAAAGATAAGGCTTGCGTAGATCCTTATTCACTAGTGTTTACCCTATCACATACCAAAGATTATACTTGCCTGTCTAAAGCCCCTCGAATATAGTGTTGTATATAGGACTGCATTATCTAAGGTCAGCCTAGCTTACATGCATTCTTTGCCTGGATGTTGCCCTTTAGAATTTAGATTACCATAATACAAAAGCTCTCTTGAGATAACAATGATGTTTAATGGGATAGATGTTCAGTAAAACTAAGATTATTGCTTAATATTCTTACTTGCGTCTACACAGCCTGTTATTTACCCTTTAAAAGCTATCAGTAAAGCTACTGGACATAGCCTGGTCTCTTCTTGTTAAATTGCCCTGAGGTGATAAGCAGAGTGTCTACATGTCATGTATTCTGAATACCAACGTATATTAACTGCTTAAACAACACTGTGTCTGAGTCCTTATAGACTGTTGTTAATACGCTTTTACTTAAATAGAACTGCTGTGGTTTACAATTGTATAGATGTTGTATATGAAGCTCTTTCCATCCTAGCTACATAATTACATTTTTCTAAATAGATTGCTTGTTGATATATTTTATTCTAATTTCCATTGTTGAATATAATTGAATAGATATTGAATGTAGTTCTTTACATACTTGCTTCCTGATTGCATTTGCATATTGTTGTTTCCTGATTGCATTTGAATATTGTCCTCTGAATCCTTAGGTACCTGCATTTTTGTACTTTCTAGATCTTTCTATATACACCAAGGGTTTCTATTGATTAATATGGCTAACTCATATAACTGTGTATAATTTATGTATCTCGCTTTCCTCTTCATTACTAAGCTGCTACCTCACTACCCTTTCTTTTTCTTCATTTACCAGCCTGTGACCCAGTACATCCCTGTACTAAATCACTAGTCCTCACCCAACTGGAAGCCTCAACATATTTGTCTGAGCTGGAACCTCATCTATCAGCTCCCTGAGAAACCAGCCCACTACAAGACAGGGAAAGTATGTGTTACAACAGATCCTAGAACTTTGAGCTTATCTTAATGTTTAATGACATTTCTAGGTTAGACAAGTTTCCCTAGCAGGACTGCCAGCAGCCAATCTACCAAACCACTTATTCTATGGTCTCTTAAACATTCCCCTACATCCAACCTCTCTCTCCCTCACAGGTAGTAGTATACCCCCTCTCTCAATTATCAGACTCCCTGCAGGTGTATCTTTGAAGCTGTTTAGTGACTAGATACTAGCTGGCGCCTCTCCTCTAACTATATGCAATTCTATTCCTACACTTATCTGCCGTACCATACCTCTACTTCCCACTCTCTTAGTCATTGCTTCTCCTTAACTCACTCTTTCTCCCTCTCATACTATCCTCTACACTTTTGCTCTATTGCTACCCTTTCTCACCTCCTGCTAGTTTCACAATCTTACTCCCACCCTTTCTCACTTGTGACTTACCTGTTGAACTCACCTACTTAACAGATTGTTCTCTATGAAAGTCCACTCTTTTGTCTCTACCCGCTCCGTTCACTCTGTGGGCTCACTCTGCCCCCCTACCCTACCCCCAATTCTCACCCACCCCCACTGTTCCTACATTTATCCCTCCAATAGACACACCCACACCATAAATTACTCCTATTGTGTTTCTCCCTTCATTTCCACACCCATTCACACATTATAACTCTACCACCAATAACTAACCTCTCTCCTACCTGTCAAATTAGTCCCTCCTACAAGAACACCTCCTAACATACCCCTCTATACCTCCCTCCAACCTAAACACTTACCTCTAACACTAATTCAAATCCTACCCAATCATGCCCTACCTACCACAAATACCATTACTTATCACACTCCTAACAACTCTATCTACTACTTATCTCTTGTCTTCCTACGAAGAACCTCTCAGCTACACACTCCACATCCCATCCAAACACACTTTAACACATACAATAACAAAACAACCTAACATTCAAACTAGTATGTCTAAACCTACCTACCTAACTGCTAAATTTCATAGACTGGTACACATCAAATATAACAAGCTAAAAACTAAACAAACAATTAACTTTTACTGTAAAGCTCTCCAACCAAAATACTTTATATTTCTCCACACCTTAAAAGATGGGGATATTCATCCTAATCCTGGCCCAACATCTATCCCTGTCACTATAAATAATTCCCAAACCAAATATAACACTTTACCTCTTATCAACCCACCCAATTCACTCTCCATTGCTCATCTTAACATACGTGGCATATGCAATAAAATCCCTCATGTTCATGTCCTCCTTGATTTCTACCAATTTGATATCCTCTGCTTATCAGAAACATGGCTAAAACCCACAATAAAAGATAACGAAATCACACCTCCAGGCTATAGTATTTTTCGTGTTGACCGCACATTGAAAAAAGGTGGAGGAATAGCAATTCTCTATAAAGCACACATACAACTTAGTACCATAAATCTTAACCTACCTTTAGACTTCAGCAGTGAAATAATTATCTCAAAACTCCAGCTCAACAGACATAAAAACTATAAATATTATCTGCATCTATCTTCCCCCAGGTAACAACATTATTATACGTGAACAAATACTTAATGGGCTTTCCTCTCAACTCCCACAAGAAACCATAGTCCTAGGAGACATTAACATTGATTGGAACTCATGTAACAATACAAACCCCTCCAACCACATTACCCTTTATGGTTTCTCACAAGCTATTAATTCACCCACCAGAATCAACAAACTAAACAAAAAAGAAAGCACCTTGGATTGGATTCTAACTAATAGCCCTCACAAAACTTATACTGCAGGAACCCTCCCAGATGACCTTAGTGACCACCTGCTAACATACATAATCAGACATAAAACCAACCCGACCTTCCCTAACACTATTAGAACAGTTCGCAGCAAAAAGCATTTTAACCCTGAACAATTCCAAACAGATCTTAAACAATGTAATTGGTCATCTCTAAGATCCCTCCCAATTAACAAAGCAGTTGAATACTTTAACTCTACATTCCTAGCAATCCTGGACCACCATGCCCTTATGCACTGTATTAGAATGAAACCTAAACCTGCTCCTTGGCTCTCAAACAAAACTAGGCAACTAATCATCCAAAGAAACTAATCCTGGGCTAAATGGCGAACTACTAAGAACTCTACTGACCATCTAACCTTTAGACAGGAAAGAAATATTACAAAGAAAGCCATCCTACTAGACAAAAAGAATTACTACCTTCACCTACAACAACCCCCCCTCAAGGAACCTCAAAAGTGTTGGTCTACTATTAATAAACTTATTTGTCCAGGAGAGACTATTACCCCTAACCCCTTAGGCGTTAACCCTGACAATTTAAACTGAAATAGCCAATGCCATTAACTCTTTCTTTACCAGTGCTATCCAAACTCTAGCCAGCCACCTATCCCCTGATATCACTAAGCTACAAACTCCCACCTCCAAGGTTCCTCCAGTATTCAAGTTAGAACCAGTACCCACATCATACATTTGCTCTCTTCTCCAAAAGCTAAAACCAACTACCCCCTCAGCTGACAAACTCCCATCAGAATTCCTGCAAATAGCATCTAAAGCCATAGCTTACCCCATCTCCATACTGATAAATAGAACCATAAATGAAGGTATAATCCCATCCATCTGGAAAATTTCTCACATTATCGCATTACACAAAGGTGGAAGCTCCAACGAAATGTCCAACTTTTGTCCCATAGCACTGCTCTCCCCAATTGCAAAAATAATGGAAAAATGTGTCCACAAACAGCTACTGAACCATCTTCTCCATCACAACCTACTGGCAAACTGTCAACATGGATTTAGACCTTTTCACAGCACCTCTACTGCCTTGCTTTCCTTCACAAACTGTATCAATGAAAACCGCAATAAAATATCCTCTCCTCTGCAGTCTTTGTTGACTTATCAAAAGCTTTTGACATGGTTAATCACCAAGTCCTTCTACACATCCTAAAGTCCCACTCACTAAATCCACTATCCGTGAATTGGTTCACATCCTACCTTGAAAACAGACAGCAGGCTGTACTCTGGCAAAACACTCTATCCAATCATCTACCTATCTCATTAGGTGTCCCACAAGGCTCCATATTAGGCCCTCTCTTGTTTTCCATTTACATCAATGACCACCACTCAGCCATTCCACTCTCCACATGTATTCAATATGCAGATGATTCTACTATTGTCTGCTCAGCCTCCTCTCAGGATGAACTTCAGTTCCATACACAAAAAGCTTTCAATATAGTAGAAAACTGGTTCTCCAACCACTTCCTCTTACTAAACGCCAAAAAACTAAACTTTTACTCTTCACACCTACCCAAAAGACTACCCCTTTACACTTCACTCTCACATCTAATAATGGCACCCTTATTTCCCCTGATCTGACCACTAAACTCTTAGGAACCACAATAGACAATAACCTCAACTTTGATCCATACATAAATACCACAGTAAAACTAGTCAACAGAAAATTAGGATCCCTCTGTAGAATAAAACCATATCTAACACCATTAGCTAAGTCCACTATAGCTAAAACTCATTTACTCTCAACCTTTCTTTATGCATCTCCCATCTACACTAACCTCACCAAAAAGAACCTTAACAAACTAGCTATATCATATAATAACATTGCCAGGTTTGCTACTAGCTCCCCTTATAGAACTCATCACTGTCTAAATCTAAAACAACTAGGTTGGCTAGAACTTCCAAATCTGATACAATTTCATCAACTTTCAATAACTCACAAGGCCCTTAATCAGCCCAACAATACTCCCATACTCTCTAGCTTTATTACACCATATAGTAATCTCAAAAAGTTTCGATCCTCAAACAAAATGCTTATGAATATTACTAAATCTAAAAACTTAGCAGGTGATTCCTTGTTCTCTAACTCTGTTGGAAAAGTATGGAATCAATTACCACCTGACCTTACACCTCAGTCCTCTCTCCCACGTTTTAAAAGAAATCTAAAACACTACTTCAATAACCACTGGTTATGCTTCTGTTGTAACCCTAACATTTTCTTGTCTCTGATCTTCTACCTTCTCCAATTACAAAACTTCTTAAAATACTTCTATATCCTTTTCTCTCATATAAATTATACATGTATACTAGTAAACTATGACCTACTAAGATTTGTTCCTAATAAGAGTACCTTATTAAAAAAAAATTTTTTATTCTTCTATATTTTATAATTTTCTTTACCAATTTCTTTAGCTTACACTTTCGGTTATACATACAGCTGTTTAAAACTGTTTTTTATGTTATAATTATTGCTGCATAAGACTGTCGCTATGCTATTTTTGTTAAATTGTATGTTATTTCCTGGAGCTTTTCTCCCCGGGCCTCTACTGAAAATGGATATATATCCAGTTAGACCATCCCGGTCAACAAATGTAAAATAAATAAAAAATAAAAAAATAGCCCACTGCTCCCCAGACCACAGGCAGGATACAAGTGTGGGGGGGGGGTACACAGTGCACCCGTGAAATCTAATTTTGGAACACAGACAGGACGCCCCAAAAATTGACATATAACCAAAAGAAGGTGATACACTGACCGTTTTGGCCGGGGTGTGTACATACCAGAAATACAAGGGTGGGAAAGCCTGATGACCCATGGGTCGAGACAACGTACAACATGGGTCCTGTGAAATGGAGAGTGGGCAGCGTGTAGTGGTGTGTTCAGACCTGACCAGCACCCAGAGTAAGGATGGGTGCTGTAGAGGAGGTGCGGGTGGGGGAACTATGGTTAGCTAGTTATGGATCTAGGTGTGCAGGTGTTGGCTGATGTGGGATGTAAGCAAAAGTGTTCACTGGGCAGAGGCATCACCCAATGAGCAGCCACACCCACTACGAGTCCCACTGCAGCAAAGTGTAATCAACATGGCAAGGAACAGAATAACCAGATGTATATATGTAGAGGTATGTGTGTGTATATCTATCCATAGCTACATGGAGATATAACTCTCCCTCTCCATAGTACAAATGTACACATTTAGAGACAGAATACATATACATACCCACATATAGATATATACTTATGCAGACACCCATACACCCATATGTCATTATATATATATATATATATATATATATATATATATATGTATATACAGAAATATATAAATATATACATGCATGCATACATATACAGATATATCTGTATATAGTAATGTATATATGTGTGTGTGTGTGTGTGTGTGTGTGTGTGTGTGTGTGTGTGTGTGTGTGTGTGTGTGTGTGTAAATATAATGTATATAGCTAGGATATGATACAGCAGTTACAAATTACATATGTTCACAGGCCATGCATATAGGAGTGAGGGGTCCAATCAACAAACGGGTAACACATAGCATCACCCCCCCCCGGCTAGACTGGTGAAACATACAGACACACAATATAAGTAAACATACCACTGCTTCCCAGACAACAGGCAGGATACTACCAGTGGGAGAGACCAGCCAGGTCTAATCTTGAAACAAAGACATCACTGTCCCTTGTGGAACACCCCAAAAATTACTGATCATTTGAGTCAGTTCCTGTCATGAGTCATCAAACCAGGCTGTAGACGTACATGGACCAGTAGGTTGTGCAAGCCTGATAACCCATGGGTTAACACAACGTATGACATGGGTCCTGACACATGGAGAGTGGGCAGTGTGTAGTGGTGTGGTTAGACTCCACCTGCACCCACAGTAAGGATGAGTGCTGTAGAGGAGAGGTACTTGGGGGAACTATGGGTATGCAATTATGGGCCTAGGCGTTCAGGTGTTGGCTGGCACAGTTGTATTAGGACTGCCCCAGGGATGTATATAATATTCTGAAATGGGCAGAGCTTATGCCCATACATCTCAACCCCTAAGAGCAAATCCACTAGACAGAACATAAACCATTGGGGGAACAAATAGGGACCATACCTCTCAACTGTCCGTGATTTTCAGGGATGTTCCTGATTTTGACTCAAATTTTAACTCTGTCCCTCTTAATCCCTCCTAAAACTAGTGACTTTTGGAGGAAAGGTGGTGAATTACACTTAATGAATAATAACAATAATTAAGTGTTATAAACTCCTTTTACTTCAGAAAATGTGTAGTAATTCACATGTTCTGATTCTGTCAGTGTTTTAAGTTAATAGCACTAATATTTTAAAAGTGTCCCTGATTGTCCCTGAGTGTTTCTTGACTTGTCTGATAGGGACAGAAAGTACATATTCCACTTACAACCTTAGAAAGCTGATAGAATAATAGGTATGCATTAGCATGACTCGGCTGAAGGATGTGGGGTCCTAAACCCAATTACTTGTCTGTATTTAATGGTGTCACTTCCCAGGTATTTGCCAGACAGGTGCAGACTGTAAGAGGAACACACCAATAGTATGAAGGAAACTCTGGCCAGGCCATGGATTCTTTACAGTTGACTGGCATGCTTACGCCTAATGGGCAGCCATTCCCAATATGGGTCCCACTGCAGCACAGTCCAGTTTAAATGGCTAAGTACGGTATGAACATATGTGTCATTGCATAACCCACTACACAACACATACAAACACATGGTTGCATTACCCCACTGTAGGCATGTAAGCCGATGTAATAGGCATCAGAAGGTATTATCGTAGTCCTCACCTCCACCCAGGGGTGTGAGTGTCAGATGCAAACACCGAATGCAGTGCATTTGCAAGTGCAGGAGCAAGTGGGTGTAAGCCTGTTTGGGTGCTGGTATGCAAGTATCACACTGGTGAACCAATGTAGAGGCTAACTGAGTGTAAGAAACTGTATCCGGAGGTTAGCATTGCTTAGTTCTGCGCAAACCCACGCACACCCACTCACAACTGCTTTAAAGTGCCTTAATCACTCTGTACCCAACCGCTTGTGTTCTGGCCAGCAGCAAAATAACCAGCCTCTGCAAGGCTAAAACTCTGGACCCTGTACATCACAGTCATAGCAATTAACCACAATGCCATGATAGCAATACATATAAAGGAGGTATCAGCAAACTAATCCTCACAACAGGGAAATCAAATCAAATATGTGAACTGAATTTATGTACAGTGTAATGTGCTATAACCTGCCGCAGACCATAAATATGTGAATTGTAGTACTGCAGTAAACATAGAGTTGAGGTGTCACTGTAATAAAGACATAAAGTCACCAGGACCCCATACAGTGTATGTACGCATGCATGATGGATACTAGACACATATATAACCTGTAAAGAGTAAGACATTGTTGACAAAAGGCAAATATAATGCTAGATAACCAATAAGCAATGCTAACCATAGCACAGCCCAACTAAGTAATTGTAAGCAATGTGTAGGGAACCCAATACAATACGACCACAGGTACACCTCTTTAAGCAGTGCCAACCTGAAGTAAGCAGGTGTGCCCATAGCTTAGCCTTTTCAAAACTGGCCAATTACGGAAAAGTGTGGGAATCTGGCCCTACTTAAACTGAAGAGGTGGGAATATGGCTCATAACTGGTTGTAGCATCCCCCTGCAGGCAGAATGGCTGGAGTGGGAGAATGCACTCACTTTAGAGCACTGCGCTGGGGCATCCAGGAGTCCAAATTCATGGTATGGCTCCTGGTAAAGCACCATAGTACCAGGGCTCGCAGTACAAAATGGAGGCCTGGGACAGTCTCGCTCATGACTTCACTAGGACCACAAGTATCCCCTGGACTGGTGAGCAGGTCAGGCACCATTATGCAGAGCTGAAGCAGCAGAGGGGGGATGTCCTGGAACAGTGGATCCAGGAAGCAAGGCAGATGCAGAATGCCCCAGAACTGAGTAAGTTACTCCTTCCACTACATAGTTATTAATTGCCTAGCTTGTGTATACTATGGATAGGTATGGCTAAATATCACTGTACTTCTCGGACAGCTGCAGATGAGCATGCTGTGAACCAGCAAGCCTATGACACTAGGCTGCAAAGGATGTGTTGTGAGGCAGGTTTGTAAATAGCCTGCATGTACTGTCATAACAAATAAATGTAAGAGCTTCAGAAAGTGTTATACCAGTATACAGCATTGTGTAATATGCTGCAAATAAAGGTGTAACCCCTGCATTGCTTCTGTTTACTGTGCAGTCAAGTCATATATTGTTGTACTGTTCCAGTTATTAAATAGTACTGTTGTAGTTAGCAGTGTTAGCCACACTGTGGTATGCAGATAAAATGTGTATGGAGTGCTGTATAATAATATTGGAAGTGCAAACAGGTCAGTCATATTAGACGAAATACATTACAAAGCCTCACAACAATTGCCTGATAGCATAGTGTACAGTGATCTTAACTGTAATGCTTTTGTCACACACAGCAGGGCTTTGGATGCCAGGAGCCCCAGTGAGTTGTATGTATAATCATTCCACACAACTGCACACGGTTTGTTAGAATGTTCAGTGAGAAAGCTGTATGCATATATACACTTAACGACTGTACAGATTATGCTCGAATGCTACCCCTCAATTGTTCCAATCTGCCCAGTATGTCCTGATAAATGGCCCACATCACCTGCCTTTTGTCCTGTTCCCCTGACAAATTAGTGTGATAATCCAAAAAATATAGGCAGCTGTAAATGACATATAACTGATAGTCAGACTTGTACATAGTCAGACAATGTACATGCAAACACACCTGTCACCCCAGCATCTCATGCAAAGTGTATGACAGCAGTAAGCAGGCTCAAAACATGTTGCATTAACACCTGCTTCTTGGCAAGCCTTTATGTAAGACACAGGTCCCATACATACTAATTTACAATCGTGCCATTGTACAATATAACTCCATTGGGTAGTGTAATAATACATGTAAGGGACAGACCACTGCACTGACTACGAATGTTGTGAAAACTACAAGGATTTATTAGCTGTTAATTGAACTTTTTCTCTCTCATCCCTACCATATGTGCAAAAATAACCGATTTACACAACTTATTTGGTATGTCTACACTCCTAACCTTTGTTGGGACATATGTCCCATTGGTTTATAAATATTCACATCTGTTTCTATGCATGTGCCATGTTAAAATACTCCCATATTGGTGCCCTGTTGTCATTAATGAAACCTGCATGCTGTTGTAATGGCAACTGTTTACCCATATATGAATGTGTTCTGCCTGCTCTGCAACTATGTTATATCTGGTGCCCTGGGTAATAGGAATACCTATGCATGCTGTTATAACTAATCGTGAATGCTGTTGACAATTACTAACCCATATCTGCCTTAAACATGCTACAACAAAGCTCATATGGGAAGACCAGTCTTAGCAGACCCACCTGTCCCACCTCAGCTGGCCATGGCACCAGGCACCAACACATGTGGGGCTCAGCTTGGGACCTCCTCGTCCGTTGGCCCTGCACCACCTTCGGGTGGAACTGCTACAGGGGATGGGGCTTGACCCCCCCCCCGGAGCGGACAGGAACCTGTCACCCATGGTACGGTCCGGGCAGTGGTGTGTAGAGAACTCGACAGGGAGATTTGAGACCACCTATGCCAGCTTGATGGCTGATTGGTGCAACCAGAGGGTGAGCCTGCCCCTCCTACACAGCCCCCAGCACAGCCACCTTCTGGGCTGTGAAGGTGCAGTGGTGACTGCCCATGGGTGGAGTCCTCAGTCCCAATGTATCCATTTGAGGGCTAATGGGCTTGCGACTTCCAAATACCCCTCCACATCCAAGGTGTTTCCCCCCTACATGTGTCATATACTACCCCTGTATGCATCTTGTTTGTCTTGTCTGTCATCCTACCCAACCTGTCCTCCCTGATCATACCTACTCTCCTTCCCCAGCATCCCACTCTCACCTAAAATAAAAGAAAAGAAGGACAATCTGTTCCCGCAAAAAAGCACGCACCATACATAGCTGTCCATTTCACACACGTATCCACTGGACACATGCAAACGTTTCTAATTGGCATCACAACATACTATTGTTATCCTCACCCCTTTCTCAGGGTTGTGAGTGTCCAAATATTCCGCCGAATTTATTGCATATGCACAGCTGTTGCTGTAGAAAAATGGACAGCTATGGACTTTCCCTACACCCTTCCTGCACATCCCTAGCTACCTTGCCTACTGTCTTTCCCTCTTTGTGCCCCTTTTTCACCACTTTCCTATCACCCCTTTTTTCTTTTCTTTTAAAGAAATTAGCTCGGGAGTAAGCACTTTTAAGCAGCAGTGAGTGGGTTTCAGCCTGTTTGCACAGGGGTAAGCACTGCCTACACAGGTTAAGCAATCAAGGAGGTAACTGAATGTAAGGAACTGTAACTAAAAGTAACCACTGCTTACTGTCGCGCAAACCCGCACACACCCGCCCACAACTGCTTAAAAGTGCCTTAATCACTCTGTATCCAACGGCCCTTGTTCTGCCCAGCAACAAAATAAACGGCCTCTGCAAGAGCTCGAAACCAGGACCCTGCACACCACAGCCAATGTGATTTACCACTAAGCCATGGCAGATATACAGACATCAGATGTTATCACAAACATATTATCCAGCACAGTCATTCAACAGTATAGGAAATGTATTCCATAGATGTATGTGCATGTTTATGTCCAGATATAGATACATACATATATATAGATATATATTGATATATCAAAAACATAGCATGCGACGACAAAGCATTAAAAAAGAATGAAAAAGGAAACACCTGCAACTCCTGTATTATGTAGTGGTGTTTTCCTATGTAATATCAAGACTCCCTCAGACAGACATGTGTCATTAATACACACAAACATTTATACATTGGCCAAATACATTACTTTGTGCATTTTATTTACATTAACACAACAGTTCCTGTCCAATCATGATGTGAGAACAGTACTCTTGTAAGATGCTGTGTGTGACATCATCATCATTAAAAAGTTAAATGGGGTAACCATAGAGGGACCGGTAGTGTAGTGTGTACAATGGGGTGATCTGCAGCACATGTACCTGGAACCTTTAGAGTCATATGTATACCAGGATTGTGTGCCTGAGAGAGGGGTGAGGACACCAGCAGTATGTTGTGATGCAAATTAGAAAGGTTACATGTGTCCAGTGGACACGTGTGTGAAATGGGACAGCTATGTATGGGACAAATTTTCTGGGAATAGATTGGATTTTTGTCTCCATTTTCATAAGGTGAGAGTGGGATGTTGGGGAAGGATAGTAGGTATGCTTGTGGATGATAGGTTGGGTAGGATGACAGACAAGACAGCATACAGGGGCGGTATATGACACATGTGGGCGGATACACCTTGGATGGGGAGGAGTGTTTGGCAGTCACAAGCCCATGAGTCCCCAAATGGAAACAGTGGGACGGAGGTCCCCACTCATGGCCAGCCACCACTGCACCTTCACAGCCATAAAGGTGGCTGTGCTGGGGGCTGTCTAGGAGGGGCAGGCTCACCCTCTAAATGGTGACACTCTGTCCTTGAGCTGGCATATCAGGCCTAAAAAACCCCTTATTGAGCCTCCTATGCACCATGTCCTAGACTGTATGATGGCTGACAAGTTCCTGGCTGGACCTGTTCCCAGGGGGGACAAGCCCCATCCTCAGTGGTGGCTCCACCAGAAGGTGGTGCAGAGCGAACAGAGGTGGAGGTCCAAGGCTGGGCCCTAGACGTGCTGGTGCCCAGTGCCATGGCCAGCTGAAGTGGGACAGGTGGTTCCGCCGGGACCTCCAATCCCATACAGCCTATGGTGTTGCAGTTTTAACACCGATATGGCTTAGTAATAATCAACAGCATTCAGGATTACTTATAACAGCATGCATAGATATGACCATCAACTCAACACAACAGATGTCATACATTTGCCGAGGGAGCACAACACATGCATATATACTGCATGACATCTTTACAAAGCATAGATGACTTGTGACGGCAGCTATGAACAGTGGCCCATTATTGGCATGTCACTGTGATAAGCTCAGACAGTGACTGTCATACCATTGTTTTATGTGACTTATGTCCAATCATGGATGCGATGGCAGTAAGTCTCATCACCATGTACTGACTGCAATCCTCACACTATGCTTCTGCAGTTCACAGATGTGTGTTCTGTGAGTAACACAAGAAACAAATGGTTCCACACACTGACCAGTCCACAGATGACCCTACAGATGGGGGTTTCCTCACAAACAGAGCACTGTCTTGTCAGTTATTAAAACCTGCAGACTAGTCATTACCACAAACAACCTGTTAAATTGGCAGTAGTCTCAGTGAAGCATAGCTGCACTTACATGCTGTAGTCATGTCTAGCACATCACCTTCCTGTCTTTAGGCTATTTTCCACTGTGTATGTTGTTTGAGGAATATCTAGACATCATCTGTGATGCTGTTTACCAAACACTAGATCCAGGTTCCACTCACAGCGACTGTCATGGGCAAACACCGACATGATGTTCTTAGATATTGTAATGTGTTTCCATGTAATTGGCTATGGGAATGTCACCACAGCTGTTCCATATGCAATCAGCTAGAGGAGGACTGCAATAGGTGCAGAGGCCATCATCTAATCATGACCATCACTTACAAAACACAAGCTGCTGCTGAGCAGGTGTACAACTCCACATCCACCAGAGAGTGTTTGGTAGGGACAGACAGAGGCAAAGTACATCAGAGAAGGGCTGGGAGACTAAAACCTATGTATCGTCTGTCACACACCTACCAGTACAGAGGTTCAAACTCCTGACTGACTAGCCATTACTATTACAAGTGCATGCAGTTACTTCATGCGCCACATAGATGACATGTTGGTGTGCTGTAAGAACATATATGTGTGCTGGTGAGCAACATCTGCAACAGAGATATAGTAGACATGCATTAGGTGTAGCACACATGGCTGTCCACATGAACATATGTCATTGTCAACACAACCACACTCTCTAAGGGACTCAGACACATTGGCATACTTTGGCAGGCTCACAAATACACTTCCTAACTACTAAGTTTGCCACACTGCAGTAATGCACATATATTACATGCACCACAGGGGATATCTTGAGGTTCTATGGGCTAGGGCATGTGAACGTGTCTGACAGTCAGTATGCCAATGGGAGTTATAATGGGTGTGACTGTGGTTGGGAACATTATACCCCACACGCAGACACAAGGTGCCAGTACTGACATACATGTGTGCATTGCTTCATGGGTGTGTAGTGGTTGACTGTGCAAGATGGCTGTACAAGGCTGGGTGAGGGGCAATCCTTGGCATAAGGCCACCTGACAATAGTCTGCAGTGTGGTTCAGGGGTGTAGTGTCTGCAATGTCCCACACAGATGCATATTGTATGACCTGTCCTGTCATCCTGGTTACCATTGTGTGTGGCCATTGCTTTGCAATGCATGCATGTCTGTGTTTGATAGTCCTTGACATGGACAAT